>NC_050443.1:27902575-28188745 GCF_903995425.1 Onychomys torridus
ATCACATTCTGATTTGTGGGCTAGGTCATGATGTAATGATTCTGGAATTATAAAAAAATTCAAAACAAGGTTGAAGATACTGGAAACCAAATGGAGTCTGTAAGGTATGTATGAGTACTGGAGAAAGAAAGGATAGAATGGCTTTGGAATTTCTAATGGAAGCAGCCAACCGGGCAACTTCCTTTCACTCTAGGGGCTTTTAATCTGATCAGTAAGGTACAGAATGACTTACCAGGGATCTGGGAAGGATGAACTGTTAAGTGGAGTTAAGTAGAGCAGTGGACTTTTGGGTCCATTGTTTGGGGGGGGGGGGCGAGGGGGAGTAAGCTGATTTGGGAGATGAGGTTGGCCTAAGCACTAACAGTTACGTTCACATGCAGGTAGCAAGTACTGAGTTGGGCTAGGCCTTCAGAAGGAATAGCTGTTACAGAATTTCAGAACACTCTTGTAGATTGACCCTCAACAATGTGATGGTGTAGAAAGGATGTCTTTTAGTTATCCAACAGGATGGCCTTAAATTATAACCCTTTGTAATCTGCTTAAGATATTAAACTTACTGAGAAGAAACAGGACGTGGTGGCCTGGGCCTGTAGTCTCATTGCAAGTGAGGCCAGTCTGGACTAGGTCTTACTGCCTCAAGAAACAAGCAGATGGAATGGAGTTCCCAGCACCTATATGGTAGGTCATACTGTTTGTAATTTCAATTCCATGGGGATCCTTTTCAGACACTAGGCTTGCACATGGTGCTCAGATATATATGTATGTACACAAAAACAAATATGTATAAAAATAAATATTAACAACAAACCAATACACTGAGAAGAAAGGGCACTTTGGTTATACCCATGGCTACAGCATGTTTAGTAGAACAAGGGAATGGGAAGGTCCATGTGCTCTAGTGTTCTGTTTTGAGTGGACTTTGAATCTGTGGACCTCTTGCCTCAACCTCCTGAGTGCTAGGATTACAGTCATGGCACCTGGCTTGTGATATACCCTTCTTGGCCATCAGGAATTCCTGGTAAACAGGGTTCTGTTTCAGTAGATCCTTGATAATTATCTCCTTTCCAGAATATCTTCTTTAGTACCTATCCATTATTGTTTTTTTTTTTTTTTTTGTTTTTGTTTTTTGTTTGTTTGTTTGTTTGTTTTTCGAGACAGGGTTTCTCTGTGTAGTTTTGCGCCTTTCCTGGAACTCACTTTGTAGCCCAGGCTGGCCTCGAACTCACAGAGATCCGCCTGCCGAGTGCTGGGATTAAAGGCGTGCGCCACCTCCGCCCAGTCCCACTATTGTTTTTACATCCCGGATCTTGTCACAAGTAGACTGGGAAGCCTGGTGGTCAGAAATGTTTTTTGGAGTGAGACAGATCTGGTTTCAAATCCTTAACTTAAACCTGCTTGACATTAAGCAAGTTTATCTTTTTAATTAATTTTATTTTATGTGCATTGGTGTTTTGCCTGCATGTATGTTTGTGTAAGAGTGTTGGATTTCCTGGTACTGGAGTCACAGACATTTGTGAACTGCCATGTGGGTCCTGGGAATTGAACCCTTGTCCTCTGGAAGAGCAGCTGATGCATCTCTCCAGCCCTGCAAGTTAATCTTTTTTTTTTTTTTTTTTTTTTCTTCTGAGACAGAGTTTCTCTGTGTAGTTTTAGTGCCTGGCCTGTCCTGGATCTCACCCTTCAGCCCAGGCTGGCTTCAAACTCACATTAAAGGTGTGTGCCACCACCCGCTGGGAGCAAGTTTATCTTTTTAAGACTGTTTTTTCATCTGTAAAATGGGCAAATTGCTCGCATTCCACAGGGTTGCTCTGGGTTGTTTTTACGTATGTGGTGCTCCTGGTGTGGGCGATGGTGGTTGCTGCTGGTGGGGCTTCAGTGCTATTTTAAATGTAAGTGCCTGACCTCGACTCTCTCACTCACCCATTCTCCAGCTTACTCACTCTGCTCTGCAACCTCGACTGCCCTGAGTCTAAGAAACTTTCTCTTTGTGAACTAAGAGAGCTGTGTGTGACCTTGGGACACACACTCTTCCAAACCTGTGTTTGACAGTCTCCCCAGGCACTGGCAAATCCCTGAGTCAAGGATGGTGAGGTCTGTCATGGGGCTTGGAGACCATGAAGTGAGATGAGATAAAGAGAAAGGGTGGGCAGAGACAGGAGCCTCGGCCCTCAGAAGGTGATGTTTGTGTCTTACTTAAGGTAACATTTTAGAATAAGTGGTCACTAAAACCAGTTTCCAAGGCTCAGGGTTGGGTTGGCCTTTAATTAATAATTTACAACATATGTTTTGTCACAATCATAATTTAGGTTGATGCTTTACACATCGTGGGAAGGAGGAAGGCATTTGTTACAGAGAAGAGCTAGCTGTAGATTGAATGACTCATCTGCGGTCAAGCCCATAATAAGCAGAGACAGCAGACTGACTGACAGACTGGTATCTCCTCCCCCGCTGCATCCTGCAGTAGGGGGACCCACCCCTGTCCCAAACTTCTGTGATTCAGACACCAGGCTTCATCGCACTTCTCAGAATATTCCTTTCAGAGTGGGAGACATAGCTTTCTTCCTTGGCTCTAACATCAGAGAGCCTTTTCCTCACCACCTGCCAGGCAGTTTCGATCTCCAGCTGCACCTGACCTTGTGTGTCTATTTATGGCTTTGTTGTCTCTCCTGGCCCCATTAGTATGTAACCCTCATGGCACAGGGGCTTTCTCACTGTTTTTGAGCTTTGTACATACTAGGCATTTGCATGTTGTATATTTATTATTAGAATGAACAAGTCTTTTTCATTGGTCAGAAGTTGTGAAAATGTGACCTTAGAGCATGGTGGCATCCTCACTTCTCCTCCAAGAGGCCAAGGGAAGAGGAGAGAAGACTGTCCTGGAGGAGCCAGCCCTGATCCTCTGCATCTGCACTGTGGGGAGCTCCCTGGTGCCCTCAGCCCGTAGTTAAGACTGAATTTCTGTTGTGTGCCTCATCTCTGCCTAGGTGGATATTAAGAGTGTTGAAGGCAGGGGGCACACTGACTAAAAGCTTAGACACTGAACACAGAATGAAGAGACTGCACTGCCTCATCCCTTTTGTGTCGTAACCTGGATATCTAGTTTCATAGCTTTCCTAGCCTCAGTCTCCTCTCTGTATAATGGAGATGACTTCCTGGGGTGTATTGGGATTGCACTGCAACCCATATGAAATCTGTAGTGTAGAACCAGCTTATGCTGAATGCTCAGTTTAAGCTCACTGGTAGTGTGTAATTCATGTCAGGTGTCTCTAGCTGGATTCTTAGGTCTGCTACCTCTGTGTCCCTCATGCTGCCCTTCAGAGACACAGCCTTGGTGGGGAGGAGCTCTGAGGAAAGGTCTGGGTGGAGTTCAGCTGCCATTTAGCTGTTCACTACAGAGGGCAGACACTTTGCTGTGAGCTTTTTGTTTGATTGCTTTGGTTTTGGATGAAATTTTTCATTGGCTTGTTTGCTCTGGTGATTTCCACTGGGAAAATCATTCAGAGGGAGTAGGTGTTACATTGGGAGCTGGCCCCATTCCAGTTTCTTCAACAAAATAGCTCTGATGTGTGAGGCTAGATTGGGTTTGTGGTAAAGAGCAACATCTTACTGGATGTGGCTGAGTGTTTCAGGCTGATCCTAGGGATTAGAACAAGGGGACTCTGATGTCACATCTTTGTAGAGAGCAATACAGACGTGGAACTTTTTAGTATTTTGAAATGGGGTCTCACCAAATTGCCCAGGCTGGCCTTGAACTTGCAGTTCTCCACCCTCAGTATCTTTGCAGCTAGCAGTTTCTCCTTCTGCTTTAAAGAGAGAAACGTGGAAAATCATAACAAACATATCACAGCGGTGGTCAGGTAAAAAGAAAACTACGACTTGTACAACTCCTGAAATCCAAGAGACTCGTGAGGTTAAGGCAGGAGGATTGAAGTTCAAAGCCAGCCTAGGATATTTAGTGAGCCCTTGTCTTAAAGTCCAAAGATAAAAAGGGCTAAGGGTGTTAGCTATGGCTTGTTCTGCTCCAGGCCCTGGAATCAATTCTCTAAGTGCCACCAAAAACATAAAGGAGCCGGGCGGTGGTGGCGCATACCTGTAATCCCAGCACTCGGGAGGCAGGTGGATCTCTGTGAGGTCGAGTTCCAGGATAGACTCCAAAGCTACACAGAGAAACCCTGTCTCAAAAAACAAACAAACAAACAAACAAGCAAAAAAACATAAAAGGAAGTAAAGTCTCCAGCAGTGAGAAAGAGAACGGTTGCCCTGGTCTCTAGATAAATGCTCTTTCATGGCTTAAAATGTTCATAGGGCTAGCAATCTGGAACATTTGTCTATTAACAGGATTTTGGCTTCTATTATTGAAGCTCCAGATGAAGCAATTATTAATATTGTTCTGTTATTAAGTAAAACTCGGGAGTCGGATATTGGAGTAAAAACCTGATAGATGCAAAGAGCAGTGGGGTATGGTCAGCTGACCCCACCTCTCCACACTTCCAAATCTAAAAGACCCTCTCTATTCCTTCCTGTGTCTGTCTCTCTATATCCTAATTTGGGTCTGCCAAAAACTCTATGGTTAATTCTGGCCTTCTGATTCAAGGTTTAACTTTATTGGCAGTCTCAGGGATGTCAGTGGGATGAAAATTACCCACAGCATATTATTATTGTTTTGAAGTAGGGGCTTACTCCATAGCCAGTCTGGCTTCTAATTCTCTTTGTAGATCATGCTGGTCTTGAACTCATGATGCACCTAAATAGCCTCCTAAGTGCTGGAATTACCTGTATGTATCATCATCATCTGGCAAATTTATTGTTTAAAAGAAATGAATTTCCGTCTGGACATGGTAGCACACACCTTTAATCCCAGCACTTGGGAAGCAGAGGCAGGCGGGTCTCTGAGTTTGAGGCCAGCCTGGTGTACATAGTGTGTTCCAGGACAGCCAGAGCTATGTAGTGAGACCCTATGTGAATTATTAGCCATCCAACCAGCCACTGATATGTGTATGGTTAGTGCTTTTCTGCCCTGCTGATGGAATTGTCTCCTGTGTTTTGCTGACTTCTAGAAGACTTGTCTGTCAGCTTTGTTTTGTAAGACTATGGACCGACAGACACTCTATTCAAAATGATATTAGTACAGCATAGAAACAACTAGTCTCTTTGGGTCCATTTCCAGTGCAGTGTTTGCTTCTAGGTGAAACCAACCTTGCAGATATTCTGTAACATGCCATGACTTTTCCTTTGCATTTTGAACCCTCTGTGGCCATAATTGAGATTATGGATGGCTCTGGCCCAGCAGGAACTCCTAAGACAGAGTCTAGACAGAAGTGAGGACAGGTGGCAGGAAGTTGGAAGACCCATTTGTGCCTGGGCCTACTGCTTGCTTTGAAATGTTTTGACTTCTAAACTTCTAGTACCGAGGCTCAAGAGGCAGGGAGACTTTTTAGCATTGCATGCACTTATGATTCCAAATCTCTTGACAGTTGAAAATTTATTACACTAATCCATGAGCAACCCACAACCTAAATCCCCTGGCTCTTTTTGTTTTCACAGGTGTTGGGGCGATGCTTTTTGACGGTGGTGCAAGTCCATTTCCAGTTTTTGACTCACGCCTTGCAGAAAGTCCAGCCCGTGGCTCACTCTTGCTTTGCTGAGGTAGTTGTGCCAGAAAAAAAGAACAGCAGCAGTCTGTCTGGTGTGGGCCACACACTCGAACTGGAGGAAGCTGTGCGATCCTGGCGGGGGGCTGCTGAGGTAACTGACCTGGGAGATCTGGCTGGGTTCCAGTGGAAGAAGCTGCAGGGCTTCTCGTCTTTTGGCTCCCAGGAGAGCCACTTGCTTTAGACACTGAGTTATAAACATCCTTCACTTGCTTGTTCTTGTGATAGCAGATGTCTTTAAGAATGTCTGCTTTGAGCTGCTGGTGGTGCACACCTTTCATCCCAGCACAGAGGAGGCAGAGGCAGGTAGATCTCTGTGAGTTTGAGGCCAGCTGGGTCTACAGAGTGAGTTCTAGGACAGCTAGAGCTTTTATACAGAGAAACTCGTCTCAAAAAACAAAAACAAACAAAAAAAGAATGTCTGCTTTGTGTCAGGCCTCTGCTAGGCACTAAAACAATACCTACAGAGAAAGACTTACAAAAACAAGGTACAAAGGGTGTAGGAGTTGTCCAGACCAAGAGGAAAAGCCCTGCTTCTGAGTGGGAGTGGTACAGGAAACTCCAAAGATGTGAGCCAAGGGAGAAGGCTGGCACCTAAGTCAGGAATGACACAGTGGAACTAGCTCAGTAGGCAGCCAGGTAGGCAGAGTAACGGGATTGTCTGGCAAGGTGAACCTCACAAACACTGGGATATCAGGAATGTGCCACCACAGCTGGCTAGTGTGGTGCTAGAGTTGGAACCTGGGCCTTCATGCATACTAGGTAAGCACTCCACAAATAGAACTACTTCCTCAGCACTGTTGGGGTGTTTTGTTTTGTTGTTCTTGTTGTTTGTTTGTTTGAGACAAGGTCTCTCTCTGTTGCCCTGGATGTCCTGGAACTTGCTCTGTAGATCATGCTGGCCTTGAACTTAGAGATCCACTTGCCTCTGCTTCCTGAGTGCTGGGATTAAAAGTGTACACTACCAGTGCCAGGCTATTGTTGTTTTTAATTTCAAGATTTATTTTAAGTTGTGTGTGTGGGGGGGGGGGGAGGCATGTGTATGTGGCTGCAGGTGCCTCTGGAGGCCAGAAATCTGGAGGCAGCAAATCACCTGAAGCTGCTTAGTGTCGATGATCGGAACTGAATTCCAGCCCTCTGCAAGGGCAGTGCACACTGTTAACCTCTGAGCCATCTCTAGCTCCTTGTTGTCTTCTGAGATCAAGTCTCACTTTGCAGCCCAGACTGGTCTCTAACTCATGGCAGTTTCTCCTTGGCCCTCCAGCTGCTGAGGTCACAAGCTTGAGCTGTTTCTGTAGCCATCTTGTTCTCTGAGGAGTGTTTGGAAGCTTTGTGATTTTTGCACTACAACCATGAGGACTGGAGTTTGGATTCTGGTACCCACGTAAGAAGACAGTCATGGTCCCATGCACACCTCTAACACCATCTGAGTGGGGTGGAGACAGGAGGATCATTGGAGTTTGCTGACTGTCAGCATAGCCAACAGCATCCTTAAAAACCCAAATGGTGTTCAGGTTCAGGGAGAGACAGTGCTGCAAAGGAACATGGTAGTGAATGAGTGACAGAGGACGGCACCTGGTGCTGCCTCTACCTCTACCTCCTGGGAGTGCATCCTTTCAAACACACAAGTATATGAAAAGCTTGTAGAAAGATTCTCTTTTTGTTTGTTTGTTTGAGACAGGGTTTCTCTATGTAGCCCTGTCTGTCCTGGAACATGCTCTGAGGACCAGGCTGGTCTTGAGATCTGCCTCCCAAGTACTGGGATTAAAGATGTGCATCACAGCTGCCCAGTTGTATAAAAAGATTCTTAAGTAATCCGTACCTAGAAAGACAAACACAGCATATTTTCTCTGGTATGCAGAACCTAGATTTAAGTTTCTGTAGATGTGTATATAGTCTCTGTGTATGTTTGTGTGATGAAAGGAGACCAGGAAAGAGAAGGAAAAGATCTTGGGCAGGAGGAAAGAAGAAGAAGGCCACATAATACATGTGACCTGAAAACAAAAAGAGCCGTGCAGCAGGCGGGACACAGATGGGTGCAGAGCAGGAGAGGACAGTGATAGGGTGTGTTAGGACAAAGGGTAGTGGCAGATGCATGGACGTGCTATAGTGAAGCCCATTTATGTATTTGTCAACTCTAAAACTTCAGAGCAGTAAATAGACAAAGATGCTTCTGGACTAATCGCCTAGACCCTCATTCACCAGTTGGTTTTCATGCGATTCAAGTCGTTTTCCTATTCATGTATTTGACACATGAAGTCACTCTTTGAAGATCAGCTGCTTCCCAGCACAGCTTCACTAGTGGATAGAGAAGCATGAGTGGGACGGGAATGAGCGGTGATGGGGTATGGGGAGGGGCATGACAGTGTGCAGTGAGCACTCTCCCTGGGCTTCTGATTCCCACCCAGCCTCATTGCTGAGAACCTGCTGTAGAAGTGGGCTGCAGGCTATCCCCAAGCCTTTCCGTGAGACATCCTGCCTAGTATACAGTTCCTTCTCTGGCCGTTCTACCAGGAGAGTCCAGTGGTTCTCAACTTGTAGATCGTGACCCGTGTGTGTGTGTGTGTGTGTGTGTGTGTGTGTGTGTGTGTGTGTGTGTGTAGGGGTCAAATGACCCTTTCACAGGGGTCACCTAAGACCATTGGAAAACACAGACATTACAATTCATAACAGTGACAAATGACAGTTATGAAGTAGCAATGCAATAATTTTATAGTTGGGGTCACACAGCATGAGGAACTGCATTAAAGGGTCCCAGCATTAGGAAGGCTGAGAACCACCTGCTCTAGTCCTTTTCCACATCCAGAACTTCCAAACTTGAATGTAAACAAATCAATAGTAGTTCTTGGGCCGGCAAGGTGACTCAGTGGGTGAAGGTGCTTGCCATCAAGTCTGAATGCCCAACTTCCACGATTGTAGGTGTACACACACACACACACACACACACACACACACACACACACACACAAGAAAGTTAGAGAAATTGCTCTTTATAAACTCAGTCAGTGCCTCTCTCTCTCTCTCTCTCTCTCCCTCCTGTCTTCCCCCTACCTCATTCCCTCTCTCTTCCATTTTTTTGAGGTAGGATCTTGCTGTATAGCCCAAGTAGGCCTCAAACTCACAGTGCTTCTGCCTCAGCCTCCCAAGTGCTGAGTTATAGGTGTCTATCACCATGCCCCACTTACTTTTTAAATGTGTCCAGGTGTTTGCCTTCATATATGTTAGCGCACCATGTATGTGCAGTCTCCAAGAAGGGTTACCAGAAGAGGGCATAAATTCCCCTGGAACTGAAGTTACACATGGTTGTGAGCTGTCATGTGGGTGCTGAGGATTGAATTTGGGTCCTCTGGAAGAGCAGCCAGTGTAACCACTGAGCCACCTCTTCATCCTTGGTTTGTGTGTTGTTTTTTTTTTTTTTTTTTTTAAGATTTATTTATTTATTTATCTATTTATTTATTTATTTATCTATTTATTTATTTATTTATTTATTTATTTATTTATTTATTTATTTATTATGTATACAGTGTTCTGTTTGCATGTATTGCTGCAGGCCAGAAGAGGGCACCGTACCAGACCTCGTTATAGATGGTTCTGAGCCACCATGTGAACTCAGGACCTCTGGAAGAGCAGTCAGTGCTCTTAACCTTTGAGCCATCTCTCCAGCCCTTGGTTTGTGTTTTGAATCAGGGTCCTCATCAGTGACAGCATGTGTATTATAAACATTTTACATGTATGTGCAAGTGTGTATGGATTTTTGATCTGAAAATGTCCATGACACTGGAGAAGCTGGAGATTGCTAATGCCTCAGCTGAGAGGGAGGCCGAGACTGTGCTGCTTTGTAGCCTGTCAGTGCCCTGCATGAGGTGGGAGGCAAAGGCAGTCTCCAGCCCCTCAATAAAAGCAGTGCCCAGAGCTGTGGTAGTTCCTCTTCTTCATCAGCTGAATCCCAGGCTTCATACAGACCTGGTCTGGGCTGCAGACTCTTGAAATCAGGCCCACAGCTCACAGTGGTGTTGACACAGCAGGAGTCGGCCTCAGCCCTTGACCTCACACTCTTTCAGTCTGGGCCTTTAGTAGCCCCTGCACTTAGAACTATCTTGCATCCCATCCAGGCTTTAGGTGGTTTTTTAGAGTAATTCTGTAACTGTTTCTGAAGTCCTTATTAAGCTGATAGTGCCTTATCTCTAAACATCTTTAACTAGGCCACAGCCCTTTATAATCGGGAGAGACAGGAAGGTGGCAGTTGTGGTCACACACAAGACAGGAGTTCTCTTTCAGGCTCATAGCAGCCCACAAAGGCCACACTGAACAAGAGGAAGGCAAGCACTGCAGTGGTGACTGTAGGGGCAGCACACCAGGAGGGGGCCCACGTATAGGTGAAATTATTAAGGCCACTCCACATAGTTAAAAGGGAAGTTTATTTTGTGGGGTAACTTACAAATGAAGGGATAGGTTGCAGGGTCTGGGAAAGGTGTGGCGGAGTCCGGCGGTGTTCTCTGGAGAACTCTGCTCCGTCTACCTCCAGCATCCAGGGTCCTGGAACCAAGAGACGCCTCTCTTCTCCATCCTGGGTCTTCAGCGTCCTCCCTCAGCCCCGCCTTGTGGGCATGACCATTACCGAAGCCTCAATGGGGGTTGGAACCTCCAGGCCCAGGCTGGAATGGCTACCCAAGGTTATGGTCTGACCAAAATAAGCTGGACTGTGACAGTCAACACCCCTGCATAAGTCCACAGCCAGCAGAGGAGTGGAGGACAAAGCCTCGAAGCTGAGTGCTCCTTTCCTGCTACATTTCAGTGGTTCTCTTTCATGCTGACACCCCTTTTTCCAGTGAGAGAAAGAAAAAGCAAACCCTCAAAGTCACTACTCCATTTTGTAGAAATACAAGATCACTTATGGGTAAGGAGTAGTATGTTGATTTCTTAAATGATGTCTAATTTGGATCACCCCACAGTTAAGTTGCAGTATACTACATTTTGTTATAGGATTTTTTTTTTCTTTCTAGTTTTTTGAGACAGACTTCTCTGTGTAACCCTGGCTGTCCTGGAACTCACTCTGTAGCCCAAGCTGGCCTCGAACTCAGAGAGATCTGTCTGCCTCTGCCTCCCAAGTGCTGGAATTAAAGGTGTACGCTACCACCGCCCGGCTTTTTATAGGATCTTACAGGACCTATACCTAGGCATGGTGGCAAACACCTGTATCACAGCACTGGGGAGCTGAAGCAGGATTAGGAACTCGAGGTCATCCTTGGTTCCATAGTGAGTGCAAGGCGGCCATCTTGGGGTATGTGAGACCCTGTCTCACAAACAAACAAAACTAAACTGATCCTCTGTCTTTTCCCCTTGAGTCATATGGGGTTGTTTCATAGCACTGTGCCATTTCTGATTTTGTAATCCTTTGTGTGCTGTCTGTCATCTGTTCTTTTTCCTGCTGTGGTTTGACTTTCTCTTGCATGTCAAAGGCTTTCTCAGGAAGACCCTCAGTGCCAGCTGGAGGTTGTATTGGGCCTGCCACCCACTGCTGGTGTCTCTCTCTCTCTGTCTCTCTGTCTCTCTCTCTCTCCACTGCTGGTGTCTCTCTCCCTCTCTCCACTGCTGGTCTGTCTGTCTGTCTGTCTCTCCCCCCTCACCCCCCCAATGCTGGTGTGTGTCTCTCTCTCTCCACTGCTGGTGTGGGTTCAGACCTTTGTCTGTCATCTGGCTTCACAGCCTTCTGTCCTTAGAGCGTCTGGGCTCCAGCCTCCTGAATATTCCTTTTACATCCTAAAACCTTAGCACCTCCTTACTGATCCCCCTGCCTGCTTCCGTGTGTCCTTGGCCTCTGTCTTCTGCTTCCTGCTGGTGCCCCTTAGCCACACTGCCCTGTGAAAATGGACCCCTGATGCAGTCTTTCTTCGTGCATGGCCAGAACAGTATCCCTCCTCCAGCTCCCCCATCTCTTTTCCTTTCCTTTCACAACAACAGAGGAGGTGCCCTGTTCTCAGGTTCAGGGCTTACTTTGGCAGCACAATATTCCCATCTTCAAGGACCTGGCTTCTGCCATGGGACCCAGAGTTTTCTCTCTCAACACTAATGTGCTTCCAACACAAAAGCCTACCTATTTCTCTACCCCTTTGACAGCCCAACTTTTTGGAGGAGTTGTCTTTTCCTCACCTTTCTCATTCACTCTGGAAAACATATTCCCTGGTTTCTTCTCAGCCACGTAAGTCATGAAGTACCGTGGGCACATAAAGCATGGTATGTGTTACTGGCAAGGTGGCAAGCACAGCATCTGAAAGCAGTTGCCACAGAAACCTGAAGCATAAGTTCTGTCCCTCGGAAGACGGTGTCAAAGGAGAGAACCGATTCCCAAAAGTTGCCCTCCAGTCTCTACATACACACTGTGTCATCACACGTGTGCCCGGTCCTCCACACACACTAAATAAATACATGGAAGCATTTGGAATTAATGTTAAGGACAAGGTTACCTGCTTTGCTCTGAGCTGCCCTTTCTTCATCTGCTTTGCTAGCCTCTCTTCAGTACAGCTTCTGAGGGTGAGTTTCTCATGGTTCAGTATTAGGTTTCTTTTTCCCTGGGGGGTCTCTACCCAGTATTGGGACTTAGAACACACCTGTGCAGAGGGATGCTTCAAATGTATTTGGTCAACCCACTTTCTATGGGATCCAGGGCCCTGAGTTAAACAGCCGCCTATCTTAAGTTCGACAGGTGGCTTCTCACCATGTTTCTCTCTGTACAGTGGTCAGGGTGCCGTCTGCACCAGACTGTGCACCCGAGACCTGAGACCGACCTTCAGCCCCTGTACTGTCCTCACGGTGGTCAGGGTGCCGTCCACACCCGGTCAGATCCTTAGGAGAGCCCCGCCATCTCATCTCCAGATACTCTGGGGCTGTCCCTCTTCTGCACCCCCATTCCTAGCTTTGGGAGGGTGGGTCATACTTTTCTGAAAAGTCAGACACCTTTGCTTCTCGTTTTGTCGTGTCAGATATGGGTGCCTCACTCTGGCATACTGAGGCCTGCCTTGTCGGTCTACTTTATAGAGTTCCTTGGAGTGTTTTGGATCCCTGGTGGAGATTAGGGATTATTAGTGCCTTGACATACCCTCACCCTACCCTGAGCACATGCAGTTCCAACTCCCTACCTAAATTGCTGTTTTCTGAGACAGGCTCTTGTTTTGTAGCCCAGTTTGGTCTGGAACTTGTAATCCTTTGCTTCCGCCTTAGAGTCCTGGAATTCCAGGATTCCTGAAAATGGCCTCTTCACACCACATTCTGTGCCTGCTGTGACCCCTCCTACAGTTCTCATTGTTTTACCTTTCTGACTGGCTAGGCCATCATCTCCAGGAAGGCAGGGACTGGTGTCAGTCAGCAGCTAGCACAACCCCTGGAGGCTGAACATTTCACTGGAAGATTCTTAGGAAGAGTCAAATGGTTTAAATCTGAAGACCATTAGGTTTCGGGGCTGGGTTAGTCTATAGGCTGGTGTGTACACTGAAAGTCTTGAACTTGACAGCGTTGAAGCTGCTAGTTTTCTTTCCTGTGGTAATATTCCTATCCTGACCTAGAAGAACAGAGACTAACTCCTAGTAATATTATTTGGTCAGGCATGGTGGCACAGGGTTATAATCCCATTACTCAGAAGGCTGAGGCATGCCACTTGTAAGCTTGAAGCCACCCTGGGTTACATGGCAAGACTGTCTCCAAAACGACCAGTAAGCCTGCAAAGTTTCAGACTACCGACTTCATAGTGTGAACAGTCCAGAACTCCAGGTGTATATGCAGCTTACTTCTTCATTTATGGGGTAGGATTTGTTGTTGATGGTACTGTTTGAATTTTGCTAGCAACTGTAGTGCCCTTCTTTATCTACTGGTTACTGTTTATGTCATAGGCAACATCTAGATTAAGAGAGAGAGGCTGTGATGGACGCCTGGCAGGAATCGAAGTCCAACAACTCTTTTGTTCTCAAAGTGCAGCAATTCCTGAGCACCAGCTAAAAGAGCTAAACATAAAAATTGACAGTGCTTTGCAGGTAAGTGTTTCAATACTAGCAGATGCATAGAGAAATGATTGCTTAAAAAGGCAACAAAATAATAATAACTAGAAAATTTTAAACATAATATTTTTATTCTTTGAGAATTTCCTGTATGCATAGAGTGTATTTTGGTTTTAATCATCCACCTATTCTTCCCTAACCTCTTCCACAACTGTAGAAATTTTGAGTTCCTATTTTTGTTGGACTTGATCATATTCTAATCCCTGCATTAACCCTGATTCTTGCAGGCATATAAAATAGCACTGGAAAGCTTGGGCCACTGTGAATATGCAATGAAAGCTGGCTTCCACTTGAACCCGAAGGCCATTGAAGCAAGTTTGCAGGTACACTTTTCTCTCTGGTGGCTCTGGGAGTTGTCCACTCAGTCCTGTGGGAACCAAATGCTATGCCGTGTGAGCTGTAGGTCACCTCCGCTCTCCTCTCCAAACCTTTTCCAGGGCTGCTGCAGCGAGGCAGAAGCTCAGCAGACGGGGCGAAGGCAGACACCCCCCCAGCCCATGCAGTGTGAGCTTCCCATCGTCCCTGTGCAGATAGGACCGCACTTCCTGAAGGGGGTCTCCTTTAATGAGTCGGCTGCTGACAATCTGAAGCTTAAGACGGTAGCTTTCCCTGGACTCCCTGGGTTCCAGCACCTGAGCGTAAACTTGGAAATAGAACTGTTTTGGGAAACTTGAGGGCTTTTGAAAAATGTAGATTACAAAACACAGTGGAGATCAAAGGAGGAGGCTCTAACTTTTCTGAGTACAGTGAATGCAGCCTGTGAAGTCTCACTTTGTGTGTGTATGGTGCTAGGGGTTGAACCCAGGCCCTCACACATGCATAATAAACACTGTCACACCCAGCCCTGGGGTAACATAATAAGACATTTGCTAAGGAAGTTTTATTAGTAATTTAAATTAATAATTAAGATAACAAACATTTGTTCAGATGTTTAACAGAGTTTGAGAGTATATCATGAGCTACTATTGATTAATGTTTGCTGGTGCATTTTTTGAGAATTAAGTAACAGAAATCTTAGTACAATAATAATAGTCATTTGTGAAGCATCATTGATGCAGTAATTACAGCAAAGTGCTTTGCATGCATTGTTTTATTGAATTAGTGTCTCATTGAGGCATGGCTATTCCCCCAGTTACCATATGACAGAGGAACTGAAACCAAAGTAACATGCCTAGAAATTAGGAGAGCTGGAACTTGGGCTCATTCAGTCTGTTCCAGAGCCTCTCTACACTGACTTTGTTGTTGTCTAAAAAAAGTAGAGTTGGGCCAGGCTTGGTGGCACATACCTGTAATTCTACCACTCAGGGAGGCAGAGAAAAGTAGAAAAAAGAGAAAAATCTCTGAGTTTGAGGCCAGCCTGGTCTACATAGAGAGTTCTAGGCCCGCCAGGGACACACAGTGAGACAGACCCTGGTTACAAAATTTAGTTTTCTTTTTCCCACCGGCATGACGTGGGTGTCGTCAGATGCTTCTCTGGAGGGTGGTTGTAGAAATGCACTCCTACAGGTTTTGAAGCCTTGCCAGTGTCTTGAGATGTGCACTCTCCCTCTGTCAATCTGTAGCATACCATGTTACAGCTCATCAAGGAAGCGGGCTGCTACAATGGAATCACACCTCGGGATGAACTTCCTGTGACAGAAGTACTGAACCAGGTGTGCCCGTCCACGTGGCGGGGCGCCTGTAAGACTGCTGTGCAGCTGCTGTTTGGCCAGGCGGGGCTGGTGAGTATGTGTGAAGGGACAAGAGGAGCTTGTGGGGTGGCAGATGTGCAGACACACTGCACTCAGGAGGCTGAGGCAAAGGAGGAGCTTGAGGCCAGCCTGAGAGACATAGGAAGACCCTGCTCTCCCCACAAAACCAAAAGTTTTGGGGTGTGTGTGTGTGTTTTGTTTTGTTTTTGTTTTGTTTTTGAGACAGGATTTCTCTGTGTAGCCCTGGCTGTCCTGGAACTCGTTCTGTAGACCATGCTGGCCTTGAACTCACAGAGATCCCCCTGCCTCTGCCTCCCATGCTGGGATTAAAGGTGTGCACTGCCGCCGCCGCCGCCGCCAGCTGTTCATTTTAACACATTGATAACCTGCATTTGCTGGGACTCTAGCTGCAGGATGGTGCTGTTGCAGGCCTTCCTCATCTCAAGGGAACGAGTGCATTAGTGCTGCTGGGTGGGCCTTGATCGCCCTGCAGCCACACCGCAGCCAGGCTGGCAGCCGCTGCACTCGGCCTGGCCTCTCTCCCTTCATCTGCCCACGGCAGTCCTAGTTGCGGCTGCAGGAGTCTGCCTGTGAATGGTGCGGCATCAGCGGACCCCAGCTAACCATTTCCTACCCTCACCCTCTGCCCAGTGCCTTTTGAATAAGAACACGGCAGTGTCTACTTCAAGACAGTGGTTTACTCTTTACCTGTCAGAGAACAAGGAAAGAAAACAAAAGCAAAAGATACTGGGTTGGGTCCAGAACTGAGCATCTGTAATCACTCTTAGTTTTTGGCTGGCACATCCACCCATGTAGCTTTGCACGTGCTTGATTCCACCTTGTAGTCATGGCTCCTTTTGAAAGATTGAGTGTTTGCAGGTTTGAAAGATTGTGGTATTGAGGTTAGAAGAAACTAATCTGAGAGTTCAAAAACTAAAGAACTTGCTGAGCACGCACACACACAACACTCTGTAGGCAAAGGCAGGTGGAGAGAGTTCTAGGCTAGCCAGGGCTACAGAATGACAGCCTGTGTCAAACAAACAAACAAATGTAAGTCCTCTTTTTAGTCTAACCCTGTTGTCATGAAAGGAGAGCTTGGAATAGTGCTTGTCCCTGCTTGAGGCCGAGTTGGTCTCAGGTGGCCTAGTTGAGGGCAGTGCTGCCTTGTGATGGGAAGTTGAAGATCTGTGTAGGAAGAAAAGCAAGAAACAGAGTCACCCCACTAACCTAGTAAAGAGAGGCTGAGACACATTTCCAGAGACCCTCTAGCCGAAGCTGGGGCTCTGGCAACAGTGAACATTGGGAGAAGGCTGTTTTTAGAAAACACTGTAAGCCTAAGGGGAAGTCTAGTCCTACTTAGAACCCAGGGTCATTTCACTTTACCCACTATGGCAGGGTTCCTTTGTGTAGCTGACAAAGAACCTTGTGGACCATTGTCCTAGGAGTGGGGGGAGAGAGGAAACACCTGTCAGGGCCCACAAAGGCTGTTACTTGGACAGGAAATGTTTCCCAAGGTCCTGCTGTGAGAGCCCGTTGATAGCGGTGGAAATCAACACCACTAGATGCTGTGTTTGGAATCCTGAGGAGTACCTACTAGTAGCTTGACCCTTCTAAAATGGACCCTCAGCCTCACAAGTACCTTAGATTATAGGCCTGTATCACCAGGCCCACCTTGGATCAACTTCTGAAATTTTTTTTTTCAATTATATAAAAATTTAAAACTACTGCAGTAAAGAATGCGCAGTCCATCCTCCCTCCTCCTCCTCTTCCTTCTCTTCCTTTTCAAGTCCTTTCCTTCATTCCTCTCTTCCAGTTAAACATTTATTTTAGGACTTTATTTTAAAGTTAAGAGAGAGAGTGTGTGTGTGTGTGTGAGTGTGTGTGTGTGTGTGTGTGTGTGAGAGAGAGAGAGAGAGAGAGAGAGAGAGAGAGAGAGAGAGAGAGAGAGAGAGAATGTGGAGGCCAAAAGAGGCCATTGGACCTGCTGGAGCTGGAGTTGAGGTGGCAATGAGCAGCTTGATGTGGGTGCTGGGTCTCAGAATTTCTGGAAGAGCAGGGAGTACTCTCAACACCTGAGCCTGCTCTCCAGCCCCATTGATTTCTTCTTTTTGAGACAAGGTCTCCTACTGCACAGGCTGACCTCAAAGGGTTGCGATGACAGGCATATAAACCCCACTCATCTGGAGGGACTTGTAATTCTAACAGCTACAGTCGAGTGGACCCCACAGTCAGAATTCGATTTCTGTGTGTTTAGACACCATTACTTGCTGTTGTCTCTGGGACCTTACTGGTCTCAGTACAGATGTGCAGTGGACAGTTCTGCTGGTCACTGAGCATCTGACACGTGTACATACTGGGATGTCTGATCACTGGAAGCTCTCTGAACCTGGTGGTTACCTTTGTTTCTTTCCCAGGTGGTTGTTGACACAGCACAGATCGAAAATAAAGAAGCCTACGCACCCCAGATCAGTCTAGAAGGCTCCAGAATTGTGGTTCAAGTTCCATCCACATGGTAATTTGATTATTTTTATTTTATTTATTTATTTTGGTTTCTGAGATAAGGTTTCTCTGGGTGTCCTGACATGCTCTTTGTAGACCAGGCTGAGTACTGGGATTAAAGGTGTGTGCCACTGCTGCCTGGCCCAATTTGACTTTTATTAACAGAAGACTAAAGTCTGAAGGCTGGGTATCTTTTGCTACTGTGGAACCTGACCATAATGAGCAGTGTTACCTTGTTACCGAAGCCACAGTGTCTTCTGTTCCCATTAAGTCACCATTGTTTTCCCAAAGCCGAGTAGAAACTGTAGAGTTCCTTCTTCACCCTGTTCCAGTCACAGCCCTGGTGACCTTGAACTCATACCATTATATGCCAAGTGTCACTGTAAGTCTCAGGATAGATAAGGCCCTTTTTAGTACACTTCAAAAGATAAAGGGTTATTCATAGTCTGTTTTTTTCAGGAAAATATGCTTCTATAAACAAGTAAGGAAGCAGGCCAGCAATATGATCCCATAAGCCAGAAAAGAAGGCACGATGCACAAGGAAATAAAGAAAATGCACAACCTCACTCAGTGATCACAGCAAGATGCATTTTGCCCAAAAATAGTAGATTGACTTAGAATAACAATAAGAAATACTGAGGAAGTACTGGTTTAAGCTACTGCAGAAACAGGCCAAGAGGTTGTTGGATCGAGAAGAAATCACACAGGCTTTTTTTGGAGAAAAGTGTATGGAGTATCTGAAGCTGAGGGCATGCCCTGGGCAATTCCACATTGCATCTCTCGGGGTTTGTCCTTGATGTGTGCACAAGAATGGCCATTGCTGTGCTTGAATGTAGCTCAGTTGTAGAGTGCTGGCCCAGAATGCATGACCCTTGGGTTTGGTCTCCAGCATCTCATAAAACTGAGCTTGGGGGAAGCAGGAGCATCAGAAATTCAAGGACATCCTCAGCTACAACGTTGTCCTCCACTACAAAAGAAGTTTAGACTAGCCCAGAATACATGAGACACCATCTCAGATTAAATAAACAAACAAATAACTAAATAAAGGAAGAAAGAATGATTAGCTGGTTAGAGAGATGGCTCACCCAGGAAAGGCCCTTGCCACCAAACCCAAGTTCAAGTCCCAGAACCTACACAGGTGAAAGGAGAGAATGGCTTCCTCCTGCAAGTTGTCCACCAACCCCTACATAAGTATAAAAACAATAATTTGGGGAACTGAAGAGTGGATAAGAGCACTTTCTGCTCTTCCAGAGGACCTGGGTTCACTTCTTAGCACCCACATCAGGTAGCTCACAACTGTCTATAATTCCAGCTCAGAAATTTGAAAGCATTAGTATGGCTGCTGAAGTGGTATAGTGTGTAGTGTATTTGCTCCACCCATGACCTTGAGCTATAGGGCCCAAAGAAGGTGGTGCTTCTTACCATTAAAAGGAAAGGGAAAAGGGCCCCTTCTCCCTGCTGCCTACTTCCTGGTCTGATCCAACTACCAGGTGGATTCTTCCGAGTCAGAACAGAGGACGACTTCAGCTGTTTACTCCGTTCTGTATTCATGAGTATATTTCTTCAATTTTTAATATCTTAATAAATCCCTGTTACCCATTAAATGGACTCATGTGGATTTATCTTAACAATAGCGTCCTGAAATCAGTGGTCATCAAGGTAGGTAGGTTGATAATAGAGATCTTTTTAAAGATAGATTCATTTACTTTTATATGTATAAGTACCTGCATGTTGGCTGGGCGGTGCACACCTTTAATCCCAGCACTTGGGAGGCAGAGGCAGGTGGATTTCTGTGAGTTCGAGGCCAGCCTGGTCTCCAAAGTTCCAGGAAAGGTGAGAAATCCTGTCTCGAAAAACCAAAAAAAAAAAGTACCTGCATGTATGTGTAACACATGCATACATACCTTGTGCCCTCAGAGGTCAGAAGAGGGTGTTGCATCCCCTGGGACTGGAATTATAGAGCTGTTGTAGGGTGCTGGGAACTGAACCTGGGTCCTCCACAAGAACAGCAAGTGCTCCTAACCAGCCCTGTATATATGTATATCATTCTTACGAAACAATAACTTAAAAGGCTCAGTTTTCTGTAAGATTTTGCAATTTCTGAATTCCTAATTAAAATTTCCAATTCAGATTCTTATTTTAAAAGCTTTTTGTTTTTTTTAGACAGGTTCTTATGTAACACAGGATGGCCTGAAACTCACTGTGTATCTGAGAATGACTTTGAACTCCTGAGCCTCTTGCCTCCACCTCCTGAACTAGGATTACCTATGTATGGCACCATGTCTAGCTCATTGAAAAGTATTAAATTTTATAAGGATTCTCATTTTGAGAAAAACAGATAAAACTTTTACATAGTTGGGTGAATGTAAACAGCTATTGCTAAACTAGTGTTGTTTTCTACCCAAACACTGCCTGAGTGGTCCACTTCCTTTGTAATTCATTCACTGTACCTCCTGAAGTGGCCTTGTAGGCTGGAAGTCCTTGCAAGGGCTCCCTCTGCTGTCTATTTTTGGTAATGATGACAAAAATAAGGTTTTTTTTTTTTTTTGGTTTGGGGTTTTGCTTTTTCTCTTGGAAGCTAAGATCAAGTGTCTCTTCTATGAAATGAAATATGAAGTATTTCAGACCCCAGCTGTCGTTTGGTGTGGTTTTGTTTTTAAAGTGTTTGCATGTAGATAGGATGAGGTGTGTGAGAATGAGCCTGAAGTCTGAGCACAGAGTCCTCTGGGCCTCAGATAGCTATTCCCTCTAGGCCCACGCTGGTCTCATACAGTGCTTGTAGTTCTCCTGATCTTCACTATGACCTTGCACTTGAGATCAGTTGTGGAATTTTCCGCTTCTGTTGTCTTTGCTAGCATTTTTTATTTGGATTTTGAGCATTTCAAGTTAGAGATTTTGGCCTATTCAAGTCTATACGTATTGGAAAGGCTGAAGCAAGACCACGTTACTCATTCTTGGGAAAATGATTGTCAGCAAACTAGTCAAGAATTTATTCAGCCAGCCATAATGGTACATCCCTGTCTTCCTGTCACTGAGGAGGCTGACAGAAGGATTGCTGTTACAGGCTATGTAAACAGCATACCTCCTCTGTCTGTCTCTCTCACACACAGATATTTCATTCTCCACACATACCGATACAGGACAGAACAGCAGGAGAATGAATATGATGATGAGGACGAGGAGGTAAGGAGGCAGATAGAGTGAGGAAAAGGCAGTGATAGGCGTGGATGAAGTGTCATAATGAAACATGGCCAACAAATTAGGTCAGTGGGTAGAGTGCCTAGTGAGCAAGGGTGAAGGCCTGACTCTGATCCCTGAACCATCTAAACGTGACCAAGAACTAGCTCCAAAGTTGTTAACCTCCACGTGAGTGCCATGGCACTCATGAACACATACACACTGGAAAGAAATAGAAAACTTTTTTAAAAAATGAAACATGGCTGGCAAAGTGGCTCAGCTATTAAAACCACTTACTGCAGAGGACCTGAGTTCAGTTCCCAGCACCCAAATTGAGTAGCTCACAGCCATTTATAATTCTAGTTCCAGAGGATTTAATGCCTTTGACCTCCTTAGAAACTGGCAGTCACCTGCACAGACTCACACACATATTCATAATTAAAAATAATAAAGCCAGGAGTAGTGGTTCACACCTTTAATCTTAGCACTCAGGAGGTAGGCACAGGAAGACGCTGTGAGTTTGAGGTTAGCCTGGTCTACATAGCAAGTTCAGACCAGCCAGGATTATGTAGTGAGATCTTACCTCAAGTAATAATAATAATAAAAAATAAAATAAATCTTAGAAGAAATACATTATTTGTATGAAAGTTGATTTTTAAAAGTTAATTCGAGTACTTAGGAATCAGAGGCAGGAGGACCAGGAATTCAAGGCAGTTGTATAGCAAGAAGAAGAAGAAACAAAATGAGGCCTGTGAGATGGCTCAACATGTTCTTGCCAGCAAGCCTGATAACCTGAGTGTATGAGATCCACATGGTGGAAGGGGAGAACCAGCTCTACAATTGTCCTCACATGCCCCTTTGTACTTGTGTATTCATGCACATACACATACTAAATAAATAAAATGTAATAATAAAAACACAACTGAAACAAGCAAGACAGCTCATTGTATAACCTTAATCCTGACAGCCTCATTCAGTCCCTAGGACCCAATGGAAGAAGGGAAGAGCCAGCTCCTGAAAGTTGCCCTCTGACCTCTGTGTTCAGGCACAAACACCTACACCTACATACACAAAATAATGTAAATTTAAAATTTATTCTAAAGCCAGTCATGATGAAGCACACCTCTAACCCCAGCACTCAGGAGGCAGAAGCTGGCAAATCTCTGAGTTTGAGGCCAGCCTGGTCTAGAGTTAGTTCCAGGACAGCCGGGGCACACAGAGAAACCCTATCATGGGGGGAACCCTAGGCAGTCTTTTTATTTATTTTTATTTATTTATTTATTTTTCGAGACAGGGTTTCTCTGTGAAACAGTCCTGGCTGTCCTAGAACTTACTCTGTAGATCAGGCTAGCCTTGAACTCACAGAGATCTGCCTGCTCTGCCTACCGAGTACTGGGATTAAAGGCATGCGCCACCATCGCCCGGCTCCCCTAGGCAGTCTTAAAGGTGGTTTATTGGTTAGCTTTCAAGGCTAATATGTAACTAAAACTTAATTTTCAGAAAAATAAATTACTAGGAACTATAGTGTTCTTTTTTTTGTCTGAGCAACTAATGATCTCTTGGTTGGTAAAAGCACAGTGCCAAGCCCAGACTCAATCTGAAGTGGGCCGAGGGACTTGGAGCAGGTGGTGTGTCCTGGCAGTCAGTGTTGCAGACCAGAGAATTGGGTGTCCAAACCTTGGTCTGTCTGGATAAAAGAAGCTCTCCTAGGAGTCCAGCGTCAGGTTTCCTTTGTTGGCCAGTTCTATCCTCATACTGAAGTTTCTTCCCTAGCCAAGTCATGTTGGGGGTACTGCTGTCTCCTTTCAGAGGCTGCAGAATGCCCAGGAACTGGCAGGAAGCCTGTTTCTCGAACAGTAAGCTCTCTGGTTCAGGAGAGGCTGTTGTATCGAGACTGTAGTGGACAGTGGAGATGCGAGAGGTACTTGGCTGTTCTGAGAGCTGCCCAGGCAAAGGCAGCAGCAGAGCAAAGGCCCTCAGGTGTGGCACACCTAGTCAGAACAGGGGGAGACCTCAGGGGCAGGGTGACAGACGGACTCAGGCCGGAGTGAGAGGGAGAGTAATTTGGAGGTAGATAAAGACCCTTGGCTTGGGCTGTGTCTGAGTTTATTAAGAAGCTGTCTTAAGGGGCTGGGGATTTAGCTCAGTGGTAGAGCACTTGCCTAGCAAGTGCAAGGCCCTGGGTTCAATCCTCAGCTCCGACAGAAAAAAAAAAAAAAGAAGCTATCTTAAACCAGGTGTTGTAGTCCACACTTCTTATCCTAGCACTTGGAAGGCTGAGGTAGAAAGAGCATAAATTTGAAGACAGCCTATGTTACATAGCAAGACTCTTTTTTAAAAATAATAATTTATTTATTTTATGTGCATTGATGTTTTGCCTGCTTGCGTGTCTGTGTGAAGGTGTTGGATCCCCTGGAACTGGAGTTACAGTTGTGAGCTACCATGTGGGTGCTGGGAATTGAACCCCGGTTCTCTGAAAGGACAGCAAGAGTTCTTAACTGTTGAGCCATCTTTCCAGCACCCAAATAGCAAGACTCTTATTTTAAAAGTTTAAAATGGAGGTTGGGGTAGGGGGAGGCTAGAGTGGTAGCTCAGCAGTTAAAAGCACTGCCTATTCTTCAGAGGATTCTGTTCCCAGCACCCACATAGTGGTTCATAACCATCTATAACTCTAGTTCTAGGGGTTCCAATATCCTCCCCGAACTCATGGACACCAGGCATGCACATGGTACATAGAAATGTAGGCAACACTCATACATATAAAATATTTTTTTTAAAAAATCATAAAAACACATTAGCCTGTTCCTGATAGACAGACTAGACAGAGAAATCCATGTAGGCCTACAGACAGAGTCCCATATTCACATGACACTTAGCAAACACTGGACTTCCCACACCAAGCAGTTCTCCTGATTTTCTACAGACAGTGGTACCCTATACTTGAATTTGATGCAAACCACCCAAAGTTAACACAGAGCCCAGTAGGTTAATGGCTTAGTTCCACAAGTCTGCTTCCCACTTCATAGCCAAGCCCAGGATGTTATTGCCCTTTCTAACCAATCTCCTGTAATTGGGAGTTCCCACAATCTCTTCCTCAAGTTTGATAATTTGTTGTAGTGACTCCTGGAACTCAGGAACATACAAGTATGGGCTGATTATAAAGGATGCTTCAGCAGAGACAGATGAACAGTCAAATGGAGGTGTGCATGGGAAAGCTATATGGGAAGGGCATGAAACCCCCATCTTCTCCAAGCATATCCCCTGCTAGCACCTTGAGTGGAAGTTCTCCCATCTTAGTGATTTTTTTCATTTTTATTTATTTTTCTATTACCAGCTTGATACAGTATAAATTCTTATCCTAATAGTGAAATGTTTCACTGAGGCTTGCCCAGTAATTGAGTAAAACCAAACTTACTATAAGCCACAGTCATCTTAGGGTCCCCCCTGCTATATAGCCTCCCTGGTTCTGTGGGTTGCAGTCTGATTGTTCTTTGCTTTATATCTGGTATCCACTTATGAGTGAGTACATGCCATGTTTGTCCTTCTGGGTTTGGGTTACCTCACTCAGGATGATATTTTCTAGTTCCATCCATTTGCCTGCAAATTTCATGCTGTCATTGTTTTTCTCTGCTGAGTAGTACTCCATTGTGTATATGGACCACATTTTCTTTTCTTTTGTTTTTTTTAATTAATATTTATTTTATGTATATGATGCTCTATCTGCATGTACACCTGTACATGTCCCAGAAGAGAACATCAGATTCCATTATAGATGCTGTGAGCCACCATATGGTTGCTGGGAATTGAACTCAGGACCTCTGGAAGAGCTGTCAGTGCTCTTAACCTCTGAGCCATCTCTCCAGCCCCAATACCACATTTTCTTAATCCCTTCTTCAGTTGACAGGTATCTAGGTTGTTTCCAGGTTCTGGTTATTACGAATAGTGCTGCTATGAACGTAGTTGAGCATGTATCTTTGTGGTATGATTGAGCATTCCTTGGGTATATGCCCAAGAGTGGTATGGCTGGGTCTTGAGGTAGATTGATTCCCAATTTTCTGAGAAACCGTCATACTGATTTCCATAGTGGCTGTACAAGTTTGTATTCCCACCAACCCATCTTAGTGATTTTTTTATCACGTAGGTGTGGTTGATTATAACTTGCTCTGGGGCTCCTCCCTCTGCCTCCAGAGGTTGGCAAAATGGTGTTAAAGGTCTTCCCGAGCTTCTAGTAATGGTCTGGTCTTTCTAAGTGATCAGCCCCCAACCTGCTGCTACCCAGGAGTCCTTCAACAGGTAATCTCAATAGAATGAAAGGCAGTTTGGAGCTAGGGTTCCAGCTCAGTCACAGGTGTGTGTCCAGCATCTGTGCTTTCCTTTATTCCATTGCCAAAACACTCATATCACCTAGGAAACTCCAAGTGATTTAAAAGCTGTGCGTCACCGGGCAGTGGAGGCGCACGCCTTTAATCCCAGCACTCAAGAGGCAGAGGTAGATGGATCTCTGAGTTTGAGGCCAGCATGGTCTACAGAGCAAGTTTCAGGTTGCTGGGGATACACAGAGAAACCCTGTCTCAAAACAAAACAAAACAAAAATAATAAATAAAATAAAATAGATAAAGCTTTGTGTCAGGGACCAAACTAGAACAGAAGCATCCTTGTCACTCTGGAAATGATGAGAGTTTAGAAGGTCCGTGTCAGAACTGGAGGCAGAGCCCAAACATGTGCGATGGTTGGCTGCTGTTGAGAGTACGTCTACCTTCAGTGTCATTCAAGAAATTATATGAAGTAGGAAATAGGTTTTGTGAGAAGTTTGTTAAATGATACCTAGTTTTGGGCTAATGTTCACATTCTGAGAGTTAAGTGAATCAAATGTAGCTAAGATTTCCTTTAAACGTGTACTAGATGCTTTGAAGAACATTGTGATTTATGTTTCCCTCCTACAATGGAAAGTTTAGCTTACTTTAAATATGTTCTACTACAGCCATGCTACTCTGTTTGTGCCGTATTCTGTCTGAGTATGCTTGCTACTGGAGCGTGCTCCTATTGAGAGACCCACGGTGCCAGTGTTGTCTCTCCTTTTGCACAGGAGTTCTAGTGTCAGACTCACTGTTTCTGGACTCCCTAGGTTGATGAGGCTTTTTTTGGGGGGGGGCAGTTTCTCTCTGTTGCCTTGGCTGTCCTGGAAGTCCCTATGTATACCAGGCTGGCCTTAAACTCAGCCATCCGTCTTAGACTAAAAGGTGTGCACTACCACACCTGTTTTGTTTGGTTTTATGCTAAAAATATGTAAGTTGTAGTCTTTTCTATGCTTTCTCTGAACACCTTTACAAAGAAGTATGGCCAAGACTAATGTGACCTGGTTTGTAGGTGCCTGAAGGAAGACCCTGCAACAATGTCCCTGCTGCAGAGAAGCCTGGATCCTGAGAAGACCCTGGGTCTGGTGGATGTGCTGTACACAGCCGTGTTGGACCTAAACCGCTGGAGAGCAGGAAGGTTGGTGGCCCTCCACTCACTTGAAGTAGCTGTACATGTGGTTTACGTTTTAGATCCACAGCCAGGAGCAGTCCATGTATTCTCGTGCCACAGAGTATGTGGTAAGTGAAGAAAGAAAGAAAGCAGTGGTGCCACTCACTTTAACCCCAGAGGATTAAAGACCGAGGTGAAGGGGTGGATCTCTGTGAGTTTGAGGCCAGCCTGGTCTCTGGAGTGAGTTCCAGGACAGCCAAGGCTACACAGAGAGAAACCCTGTCTTGAAATACAGAACAACAAAAAAGGAAAGCCAGGAAGTAGTGGCACATGTTTTAATCCCAGCACTCAGAAGCAGAGGCAAGGGGATCTCTGTGAGTTGAGGCCAGCCTGGTGTATAAAGCAAGTTTCAGGACAGCCAGAGCTGTTACACAGACCCTGTTCCCACCCACTCACCCCACCCTCCCAAAAAACCAAGAAAGGGCACTTTCTGGTAACTTTATTTCAAGATGGGTCAAACATGTAGAAAAGATGCAAGAAAAGAGCAAAGTTTTATTTTTTCTCCATTACCCATATTTCTTAATATGTTAACATTTCATTCTTTTAATCAGAAAGGAAGGTCATGGAGAGAACTTTTGATCCAGTTTCCATCCTCATAAACAAAAGCAGAGAAAAGTTTAGAAAATGTACTTGTATCCTTCATGAAGCTTATTTGTACTTGGAAGTAGTCGAAAAGTTAGAAGATGCACTCTGAGTTATTCATGTTAGTACTAGTGGATACCTTAAACGTACAGCCATACCTGAAGGGCTCGAGCAGCCCGGGCACAGCAAACAGGGCGCTGGCAGGCCTTGCCCTCCCTGCTTGCCTCTCCCTTGTAACTTTAGATCACGTCCCTAAAGCTAGCCACAACGGTCTAGTCCCTTTGGACACTTGGGTATGCCAGACTTATTCCTAAGACTGATCACCAAGGTCCAGCTACCAAAGTTTTGAAGTCCAGCAATAAAAAGCTCCCTTTTGGCACACACCTTCAATCCCTGAGGTGGGGGAATCTCCCAGTTCAAGGCCAGCCTGGTTTACAAAAGAGTTCCAGGACAGCCAGGGAGAAACCCTGTCTTGAAAAACCACAAACCAAAACCAAAACAAAAAAAAGCGTCCCATTGGGCTACCCTAATGTACATGGACAATCAAAACAAACCCACTCATCCTAACACTGGGTCTCCCTCTTTCCCTTTATAAACTGTCCTTTGCCTGTGGGTCTGTCTCCTCTATCCAGAGGCAGTCCTTTGTCCCTCGGAGGCAAATCCCCTTCCCTCTCTCCTCTGCCTCTTTTCTTCCCTCTCCTGTCTGTCTCTCTGAAGAGATACATCTCTGTGCTGAGAACTCATCTCGGTGTGCCCTGTGCCGACTTCATTCTTTCCATTCTCTCATCTCTTTTCCCTTCCTCTCCTGACACTTCATTTGGACCTCAGGCTGGCCTCAGATTTACTATGTAGTCTAGATTGGCCTTGAACTTTTGAAATCATCTTACTGTGACTCCTAGGGATACAAGCCCCCCCCCCCCCCCCAGCTTTCTCCTCTTAACACATGATGAGTTCAGTGAAATGTTAAGGGTCATAGCAGTCATCAGCTGCCTTATGTCCTATTTATCTACAGTATTCTCCTGCAGTAGAGAGTGTACTTGGGCCAGGCATCGTCATATATGCCTTTAATCCCAGCACTTGCACTCAGGAGGCAGAGGCAGGAGGATCTCAGAGTTTGAGCCAGCCTGGCCTGGTCTACAGAATGAGTTCCAGGACAGGCAGGGCTACACAGAAAGACCCTGTCTTGAAAAACCAAAAGGAAAAAGAAAAGAAAAAAGAGTTTTCAAAAATCCTTAGAAGTAACGGCATCAATACATAGTGACCCTAACACCTTCCCCGTCACCCTCCACCCCTAGCCTCACCTCCTACTGTTTGCATTTGTCCATTGTTTTTCTCCCGAATCTGCCAGTTGCACCTCCACACTAGCCAGGCCCTGCTCTTGTATGCCACACATAGGTTTCACTCCAGCTCCAGACACCACGTTATATATAGCCTTATGCTAAACACTGGGTATTCATTTACTTATGTATAAAGCAGATGAACCCAGGACCCACCTGCCCTAGTTACCCTCTATTGTTATGAGAAGACCAGGGACAAAAGCAAGTGTGTGGGGGTGTGGATTTGATTCCCGGATTATACAGTCTCATCTAGGAAGCCAAGGCAGGAACCTGGAGGTAGGAGCAGAAGGAATGCTTCTTACTGGCTTGCTTTATATGGCTTGCAAAGTCTGCTTTTTTATAGAGTCCAGGACCATGTGCCTGGGGTGGCACTGCCCATAGAGGGCTGGGCCCTCCCTCATCAATCACTGATCAAGAAAATTCTCATTTGGGGCTGGAGAGCTGGCTCAGTGGTTAACAGTACTGATTGCTCTTCCAGAGGTCCTGAGTTCAATTCCCAGCACCATATAGTGCCTCACAACCATCTGTAATGAGATCCGGTGCCCTCTTGTGGTGTGCAGACAGAACACTGTATACATAATAAATAAATAAATCTTAAAGCAAGGGGGGTGGGGAGAAAGAAAGAAAATGCCCACGTCAGGCAATGGTGTCACATGCCTTTAATGCCAGCATTTAGGGGGCAGAGGCAGACAGATCTCTGTGAGTTCAAGGCCACCCTGGTCTACAGAGTGAGTTCTAGGACAGCCAGGGCTACACAGAGAAACCTTGTCTCAAAAATCCAAAAAAAAGGAAAGAAAATGCCCAGTCTTACCTACAGCGTTGCCTGTCAATGGAGGTTCCAATTCCCACATAACTAGCTTATGTCAGGTTGATAAAAAACAAAAACAGAAATCAACCAGGACACCACCAGAAAGGTCTTTTTCTCAAAGTCAGGCAAGTTCTTGGCCCTTCTTTCCTCCATCTCCCTGTAGCTTACTTGCGCACTCTGGAGTGCTGAGGCCGAAAACATCATCATGCTAGTTAGCAATCCACACCAAAAAAGGCTTTCGTTCTCCAGCTTGGGATGTCCTTTCCTCTCTTTTCTTTTCCTCCTGTTCAAATAGGGAACAAGCTCTGCCATGTATACAGATCCAGCTACAAAGGGACATCTGTGATTTTGGGAACCAGGCTGATCTGCCCTCTGGAAATGGAAGCAAATCCTCAGGCCTGCAGAAGACCTTCTCCAAACTAACATCTCGGTTCACCAAGAAGGTGTCATGCACCAGCTCCAGCAGCACACACTATTCCAAAACCATCTTCACAGCTGGGTGTTCAGAGGAGAAGGCCAAAATGACAGGCAATATTGATACACGGTTACAGAGCATTTTGAACATTGGTAACTTCCCTAGGACTACAGACCCTTCCCAGTCAGCTCAGAATTCCAGTAATCCAATGGTCAATGGTTTTCTCCTGGAGAGTCATGAGAACTTCCTGCATGGGGAAGATAGCAAGGATGAGAAGGGCATGAACTTACCCACTGATCAGGAAATGCAGGAAGTGATAGATTTTCTCTCAGGCTTTACCATGGGCCAGTCCCATCAGGGGTCCCCACTAGTGACAAGGCGTAATTCTACTGCCACTGCCATGGTGACTGAACAGAAGGCGGGAGCCATTCAACCACAGCAGCCATCACTGCCAATGGTCCCTCCACTACGGCCACCCCAGGCTGGAGCACACACGCCTCTGGCACCCCAGCAAGGTCTGGCACCTCAGCAGCAGTCTCCAAAACAACAGCAGCCCCAGGTCCAGTACTACCAACACCTGCTCCAACCCATTGGATCACAGCAGACTCCACCCCAGCCTCGGGCACCTGGGAAATGGGTACATGGCTCATCTCAGCAGCCAGTACCACCCATGGCAGCGGGTCTGTCTCCTCTTGGTCAGTGGCCTGGCATATCTGATCTCAGCTCTGACTTGTACAGCTTGGGCCTAGTGAGCAGCTATATGGACAATATGATGTCAGAAGTTTTGGGACAGAAGCCACAGGGACCTAGGAATAACACCTGGCCAAACCGTGACCAAAGTGATGGAGTCTTTGGAATGCTGGGAGAGATTTTGCCTTTTGATCCTGCAGGTAAGTGAGGCCTTCCCACTGTTCACCTCTTTTAAAAATACAGTACAGTCACTGATGAATTCTGAGAGGCTTATCCACTACAAGCCTTATGAAGGTACAGTACATGTGTGTACTAGTGTGTTCTACTAGTAAGCACCACCCCTGCCCCCTTAGCTGTCTTTAGGACCTTCTGTCTGTCTTCTGTCAAGTACAGGGAGATGTAGCAAGAATGAGCAGCAGACTGGGCAGGTGGCTGAGAAGGTAAGGCAGCACCTTTATCCATCTTGAGAGCCCCATGTAGCCTTGGCTGCTGTGGAACTCACTCTGTAGACCAGGTTGCCCTCGAATTCACAGGGATCACCTTGAAATCACCTGCCTCTGCCTCCCAAGTGCTGGGATTAAAGGTTCACCACCACTGCATGGCAAGAGCCCTGATTTTGTAATCCTATTTTTTTTTTATTTTTTACTTTTTCTGGTACTAGGGATTGAACCCAGGGCCTCTCACATAGTAAGCAAGCACTCTACCACTGAGCCACATACCCAACCTGTGTTTCATTTTTTAAATTTTGAAACAGAGTCTCACTAATTTGCCAGGTTGACTTCAAACTTACTCTGTAGCCATGATAGGCTTTCAATTTCGGACCTTGGGGTTTAGTGGTTAAGAGCACCAGCTACTCTTGCAGAGGACCTGGGTTCACTTCCTCTTCTGGTCTGAGTGGGTGCTGTGTGCATGTGCACAGACATACATACAGGTGAAACAGATACACAACATTTTGTTTGTTTGTTTGTAGCTGAGGACCGAACCCAGGGTTTTGTACTTGCTAGACAAGTGCTTTACCACTGAGCTAAATCCTCAACCCCAACATTTTTAAAAAGAGAAAATAAGGCAGGTGTGATGATGCACACCTTTTTTTTTTTTTGAGCTGAGGATCAAACCCAGAGTCTTGCGCTTGCTAGGCAAATGCTCTACCACTGAGCTAAATGCCCAAACCGATGATGCACACCTTTAACCCAAGCATTGGGGAGGCAGAGGCAGGTCTCTGAGTTGAGGCCAGCCTGGGCTATAGTGAGAACCTATCAAAAAAGATAAAAGAAAGAAATGAAATTTAATGGAAGACACTAGCATTTCTTTCCTTCCTTCCTTCCTTCCTTTCTCTCTCTCTCTTTCTTTCTTATTTATTTGTTTATTTGCTTGCTTATTTATTTGTTTGTTTGTTTGTTTGAGACAGGATTTCTCTGTGTAGCTTTGGAGTCTGTCCTGAAACTTGCTCAGTAGACCAGGCTGGCCTCAAACTCACGGAGATCTGCTGGCCTCTGCCTCCCAAATGCCGGGATTAAAGGCATTGGCCAACACCGCCTGGCCAACACTAAAATTTCTTTCATTTTTTTTGTTTTTGTTTTTGTTTTGTTTTGTTTTGTTTTGAGACAGGGTTTCTCTGTGTAGCTTTGGTGCCTGTCCTGGAACTCGCTTTGTAGACCAGGCTGGCCTCGAACTCACAGAGATCCACCTGCCTCTGCCTCCCAAGTGCTGGTATTAAAGGTGTGCGCCACCTTACCTGGCACACTAACATTTCTTAAACACCTCAATATAAAATATCAATAGGAATTTTTTCCTTTTCAGATTTTATTTATTTTCTTTTTTGGGACCTGGTTTCTCTGTGTGGCCCTGGCTGTCCCAGAACTCAATTAGTAGACCATGCTAGCCTTGAACTCAGAGAACCGATTGCTTCTGCCTTCCAAGTGCTAGGATTAAAGGCGTGCCCCCATCCACTTGGCTCATTATACCACTTTCAAAGGTGTGTCCTTGAGCATTTTGCTCGCAGCTACCTCTTTTGTCCCTCCCTCGCACTGGTCCTTTTTCTCCCAAAACAGGCGTCTCAACAGGCTCTGCCAACCTGAAGGTTCACAATAGGTAGGGTGGGTTCACATTTCATTTAGTATTCCTATCTTTTTTTTTTAAGGTTTATTATTTATTATGTGTATATTTATTACTGTATAGTGTCCTGTTTATGTGTATGTCTGCAGGCCAGAAGAGGGCGCCAGATCTCATTACAGATGGTTGTGAGCCACCATGTGGGTGCTGGGGATTGAACTCAGGGCCTCTAGAAGAGCAGCCAGTGAGTGCTCTTAACCTCTGAGCCATCTCTCCAGCCCTAGCATTCATATCTTTCGGGTTGTTTTTTTTTTTTTTTTTTCCTTTTGTTCTGGAGAGGCAGCCCAGGTCCTCGTGCATGTTAGGCAGACCCTCTACACCTGGACCATATCCCTGGCCCCACCTACTACCTTCTTGTTCTGGTTTCCAAATGCTTCTGTTCTGGTTTGGGTTTGGTTTGGTTTGCTGCCCTGCACATCACTGTTCGGTCCTGTGAAGAGTGTTTAGCTGTATCTTAATGCATTCTGAAATTCGGTCTTTGTCACACTGAACAGTCAAGTCTGCTGCCCAGCACTCAAGAAAATAATCCACTGTCTGGCTTTGTTAAATTCCATGATATAGTTGGTCAAAAATCATGTGATTCTCTACGTTGTTAAATACTGCAAATTCATAGTTAGTAAGACACTGGAAATTTTAAGTCAGTCCATAGAGACGGTTCAGCTGTTATGAGCATCTTCTGCTCTTCCAGAAGACCTGAGTTTAGTTCCCAAAATTCATTTCTGGCAGTTCTATACCTCTGTAACTGCAGCTTCTGAGGATCCCGTGCCATTGGCTAGCTTCCAGATACCCACAAGGGTGTGCACACATACACACTTTAGAACATTTTTTCTAGTTTCATGTGTATGAATGGTTTGCCTGTATATATGGATGTGTGCTGTGTGCACGCCTGGTGCCTGCAAAAGCCAGAAGAGGGCTGTAGGCTCCCAGAACTAGGGTTATAGGTGGCTATGAGCCACCTACATGTGGGCGCCTCTACAAAAGCAACAAATGCTCTTAACCATGGGCTATGGCTCCAGTCTCATAGTCACACAAAGCTTTGAAAAATAAATTTTAGATTTATTTTCTGTTTAGTTTTGAGATGGGTCTCACTATGTAGCCTTGGCTGGTTTGAAACTAACTTTGTAGACCAGGCTGGCCTTGAACTCACTAAGATCCACCTATCTCTGCCTTTTGATTGCTGGGATTAAAGGTATGAGCCACCATGTCCAGTGTAGATTTATTTATTTATTTATTTTTTTGAGCTGAGGGCCTTGTGCTTGCTAGGCAAGTGCTCTACCACTGAGCTAAATCCCCAACTCCCAGTGTAGATTTTTTATGTATATGAATGTACAGATGAGTGTCTGGGAACTATAGATGGTTGTGAGGCATCATGTGGGTGTTGGGAATTGAACCAAGGCCTTCTGCAAGAGCAATAAGTACTCTTACTTGCTCAGCCATCTTTCCAGCCCCTGAAAGTTTTTTGGAATTGAACCAAGGCCTCCTGCAAGAGCAATAAGTACTCTTACTTGCTCAGCCATCTTTCTAGCCCCTGAAATTTTTTAATGAATTCCTATTTGTGTTAAAAAAAAAAAAAAATTAGCTTTGGAGCTGGGCCGAGTGGTGTACACCTTTAATTCCAGTACCCAGGAGGCAGAGGCAGGTGGATCTCTCTTGAGTTCAAGGCCAGCCGGGTCTACAGAGCAAGTGCCAGAACAGCCAGAACTGTTACACAGAGAAACAATGTCTTGAAAAACCACAAAAAACCCAGTTAGCTTTGGGAGACTGAGTCGGGGGTTCACTGAGAGTTCTAGGGTAGTCTGTGCTATATAGTCCTTTGTGGGCACATAGCAAGATCTTTTCTCAAGAAGCAAAACCAAAAGTAGCTGTGGACAGTTCAGAGCTTCGTCTTCTGTCCTCTCTTCACACCCAACCTAGCATAACTCCTGCTGACAGCCCCCCCACACCACCAACCTGTGTGCTCTAAGCTCCATCTTGCTGTACTGAGTAGCCATAGCCTGCAACCAACTTCACTGTATGTTCTGTGTGTACAACAGCTCATCCTCGGAGGGGAAGAAACGAAGAGGTCAGTTTGCCCTTAAATCCCAATTTTTCCTTTGTCTGTACACAGTGGGCTCAGACCCAGAGTTTGCACGCTACGTGGCAGGAGTGAGCCAGGCAATGCAGCAGAAGCGGCAAGCCCAGCATGGCCGCCGGCCAGGCAATCCCCGGGGCAACTGGCCGCCCATGGATGATGCCCATCGGACTTGGCCTTTGCCAGAGTTCTTCACAGAAGGGTGAGTTCTGCCTACAGGAAGTAAGCCAACTTTGGATCTGGATACTCCAGACAGCCTCAGTTAAAGGGGGGGCTCATTGGCTTTTTGTTCATGTTTACTGGGTATGAAAGTGAAGTGACTAAATCTTAAAGGGGTCAGATCCTAATATAGGATGCCAAGGGGTATGATGTATCCACATAAATACACCTCTGCTATGAATGAGTACTTAAAGATAGCCTTTTGTAAATGCAGTACACATATATGAGATTTTAAAAATATTTTTAAATTAAAATATTTTATCTTGCCGGGCAGAGGTGGCACATGCCTTTAATCCCAGCACTTGGGAGGCAGAGGCAGGCGGATCTCTGTGAGTTCGAGGCCAGCCTGGTCTACAAAGCGAGATCCAGGACAGGCGCTACACAGAGAAACTCTGTCTCGAAAAACCAAAAAAAAGATTATATATATGTATAATCTCTTAAAAATTGTAAAGACCATGGAGGGGGGCTAAAAGAAAAAAATAAAAATATATAAATACTAACTTAGGAGTAAAGCAAGAGAAAACAAACAAGCCTTTTCCTTGTAGAGTAGGATCTTATTTAAACGGTGTTTCATGTGGTCTTTCTGGTGAAAGGAGCCTGAGTGTGAAAGCCGAGAACTTATGGAATGCTGTTGTTATAGCCCACAGAAGGCAAAGTAGGCCTGGGGCTCTGTGGTAGAGTACTTACCTAGCATGTGCAAGGGCCTGAGCTCAATCCCCAGCCCAGCAAAAACCAAGGTGTCTGCTCCAGTTCTAGTGCATTGGAAAGTATTGGGGTTGGGACACGGTGGTATACACTTGTAATCCTAGCATGTGAGAGGTGGATATAACTGTTGTGAGTTGAGGGTAGCATGGGCTACATAGCAAGTTGTAGGCCAGCCTGAGTTACTTAGAGAAGCCTGATTTCAGAGGGAAAAAAAATAACCCAGTTGGAGAGATGGCTCAGTGACTTAGAACCCACATGGTGGCTCACAACCATTTGTAACTTCAGTTCTGGGGAGTCAACCCTCCACTTCTGGCCTCTGAGGGCACCTGCACACAGGTTTTGCATATACACTTACGCAGGTTTATAAATACACCTTTATAGAGAATATGATTCTGTGTCTCATAGTACTTCTTGGTTAATAAGACTGGATGGTGAAAGAGCATCCTCACTTTACTTTTCTCTAAAACCAATTGCATAACACCCACAGGCTTCTGAGAAATAAAAGGAAGTAATGACACATGAAGAGAAAGGAAGAAACGTCAAGTTTTGGCAGGCAGTGACAGCAGAGTCTAATTGGTCTAGGAGTTGTGGGGAGGCTGTGGGAGGTCCATGACCAGTTTTCTCTCCACTCTCAGGGACTGTCTGCACAGCGGCTGGTCAGGTGCTCAGGGAGACTCCGCCAGCTCCAGTGATGAGACCTCTTCAGCCAATGGAGATAGCCTGTTCTCCATGTTTTCAGGGCCCGACCTTGTGGCCGCTGTCAAACAGAGAAGGTAAGGAGATTGCTAAGCCGTCGTTCCTGCCAGCTTGCCCCATGACGGGGGGTGGGGGGTGGGGGGGAGGGGGGAGGGGGGGGACACAGAGGCCTCGGAGGCACCTTCAAGATGTATCTTCCACAAGGAAGATGCTGGCCTGGGGTTGCAAGCTCTGTGAGTGGCTGGTGGGACACTGGCAATGTTCTGTGAGAGGAGGTCACCCCTGTGGGGTCTGTACCTGTCTAGGGGAGCTCTGGCACAGATATGCTGTATCTTGCCCCTTTAACTCAGCAATGTCAAACTAGCATGCTTTTATTTTTCTAGAATATTTTATTCTTTGACAGTTTTATATATGTAAACAATGTATATTGACCATACTCATCACAAAGTATTGTTTTTTAAGTCCCAAACATACCCATGCACGCTAAAGATTTTCAGTAAGTATTAAGTAAATTAATGAGAAGCTAACGCGTGTTACCTCAGAGCTGTGAAAACAGCCAGAGCTATCTCACGCTGGCTGCTACTTCTGCCCACTTCCTGAAGGGCTTTATAGGCATGTTGGCTCCTCCCATGCCGCACTGACCTTGGTGGGCCCAAGGCCTCCTCACTTAGACTGGGGACCTAGAGACCAAGAGCAAGCACTTTGTCTGTGTCCCATATAATGAAGCCGAGTGGCCATTTCTCTGAGCTCTTGATTCTTTCAGGAAACACAGCAGCGGAGAGCAGGAGACCAGCACACTGCCCTCACCACCTCTTCTTACCACAGTGGAGGATGTGAACCAGGTACCGTGAGCTGGCTCATGGTAAAGACCTTGAGCCTCAAACTCATAAGGGGTCTCCTCTTTGTGGTGAATTATTTCTTATAAATGGCGAGGTATGATCACCTCAGCTGGTACAGTCTTTCGTAGAGGAAGCTCTGCTGTTTGTCTCATGTGAGAGCCACATGCCACACTCCCTGTTCAGAACAGTTAAATATAAGTAAGGGCTGTGGGCGCATGAGTGGTAGGAGGCCCTGTAAATACATACCCCAACACTGTGGAAGTTGTACACATATCTAGGTGTTTATGTGCAGACACACAAATTCACTTCCACAGTTGGGCTACAAGACTGTTGTGTGGATTGTGCAGGCATTGAGTGCTGATGTCGCTGTAAGAACTTCCCTTGCACCAGGCTGTGGGGGGCTGGTGCTCTCACCCTGTCCACTAGATAGAAAGAAAGGTGGGGCACAATGACAACTCACCACAAATGGCACTAAGAACTCTCTTCTGTTCCCCAGGATAACAAAACCAAAACATGGCCACCCAAAGCACCGTGGCAGCACCCTTCCCCACTGCCTAGCACGCTGCCCAGCCCTGCTGCACCTCTCTATGGAGTCTCCAGTCCCGGCAGCCAGTGGAACGATACCATGCAGATGCTGCAGTCCCCTGTGTGGGCTGCAACCAGTGACTGCAATACCACCTCCTTCACCTATGTGCAGACACCACCCCAGCCCCCACCTCCACCAGCACACAAGGCAGCACCCAAGGGCTTCAAGGCCTTCCCTGGGAAGGCTGAGCGCAGGCCAGCCTATTTGCCCCAATACTGACCACAGGTAGCCTCTGCCCATCAAAGCTGTTGGGGCAACTATCCCCAGGGCTGAGTAGCCCCCCAAAGGACCAGTGCACTCCTGTCCCAGGGACAGAAATGTTCCTTGGGTCAGAGGTGATTGGCAGCTCCAAGTCTTTAAAGCCTGATTTCTCAAACTTTGAAGGTAGCAGACCCCTGGGAGACAGCTGAAGATGGAGATTTCTGACACTCAGGGGGATGCTGGCAATCTGCATGTTTAATAAGCACCTCAGGTAATCCTGGTGCAGGTGGCCGGAGGCCACACTTGGAAAACACAGTCCGAAGGTTGTCAGTCCTGCATGTGGGAAAGGCATGAGGCCTGCAGGCTGACAACAAAGCTGACCATTCTTTGGAACTCTCTTCTTGAACACACTGAGTGGGACCCACACCCATCACTGATTTTATAAGTACTTCTCATGTAGGTTTTCAGTTAAAAATATCTCCTGCCCAAAACACAGTGGCTATCTTAAGACCCCAGGTACACTGGCTGGAGGCTAGCTCAGCGCTGGCTTCATTTAAGCTTATACAAGACACTGGTGATCAGAAGCAGCCACCTGGCTTCCCCTGCGTTGGTAGCTCCTCTGCTCAGAAGCACCCAGGGGTGTAGGCTCATGTAATTTCCAAGAGCAGAATTGGGGAGCTGCTCTCAGAGGCATGCTCCTGGCCACACCATGGAGCCAGTTGGCCCGCGCTGAGAGCAGAGTAAAGCTGCATCTGCTGCCCTCAGCTCCTTCACCATGACCAAGGCAGTACCACACTCCCTGAAGGAAGGAACTGTGGGGAGGGGTTGCACCACGACCCCCACACTCAGAACCACAGTGACATCTGCGAGCTGGCTCAAAAGACAGAGGAATTATGATGTAGACAGGAATTCAGAGTCTCTGTTTAGTCAGCAACAACAAAAACCACCTCACTTTTAGTTAACATGTGCCATTAAACAGATTTGGGGATACTTTCCAGCCAGAATGGATCCAGAAGAATTGAATGGTGCTTCAATTGAGAAATAATAATAAATATATCTATATAGAGTAGACATTTCCCACTATATATTAATTGAGGTTGCAGAAAGTTCTTTATATAAAACTTATTTAAAATTTTCATATTTCATCTTCGAAAATGTCTAATTGAGAAAAATCCATGATATTTTCTGGTATGAAAGTTTGACAGTATTAATTTTTTTATATTTTCTTAAATCATTAAACCATTTTAATATATGTTAACTACTAATAAATGGTTTATTCTTTCTAACTCCATGTAAGCTTTTCCAACAAAGATTGTAATAACACATTTATGTTCTCATTTTTCTACAGATAAATTTATATTTAAAAATACCAAAAAGAATCCATGTATACACACACCACACACACGCACACACAGTTCACACACAAGATTATTATTGAGGACCTGTGGGGTGTCTGAGCCCAGCCACCTGAGTTTTTAGTACTGTGTCTCCAAGCTGCTGGAGGCTCTGGCTATTGTCATTTGTGCTGTGTGGGGTGCCATTTCTGCCTGTACTGACGATCCTTCACCTCACCATGTTTACAGAGAACTCTTTTGTACATAGTTTCCCAGGCACGTATTTTACACCAGCCCTGTGTGGCTGCCGTCTGTGTTAGCTGTCACAGTGTGCACACTAATCTGTTCAGAGTTCCTTGTGGCTGTTTCACTTGTAAAAACTTTGTATTTCCTTCAGTAATGTGTCCACAGTGCCCTGTGTTTCCAGTTCTATTTCCCTGCAGTACTCATTTTCATAGTGCCTCCCTGAAGACCTCACCCTGGGCCAAGGTCATTCCTTGGTGCCCCAGCACAGGTGACACTAACTGTCATCTCTGGTCTGTTTTTCTCTATTAAGGAAGACATTTTGTCTCCATGGCTGTGAGGCCGTGTGAAGCACTTTGTGTAGTCTCCACATAGGTGCTGTTGCCAGCACCGCCTTGCCCTGAATGCTGGTAATCCCAGGTGATGTGCTTGGCAGAGGCATCTCGCCAAATCGCATGTATATGTGTGTGTGTGTTTCCTCAGCCTGGCCAAAGCATGGCTGCCTTGTTTGGCATCTGCAGGACATCATGTGAATAGTTGTGACCTTCCAAACTGGAACTTGACATTTCCTATTTTACTTTTAAAGCTCCTGTTAGTAAAATAACTATTGGCTTTATTAAAATATACATTTAATAATACTCTGTATCTTATTTAAAATTAACTGCAGTGGACACATGTCAGAAGCAATAACTCACTTGGCAGAGCTGTGGCAGGAACCGGTTTCTAGGTCAGCTTGTCCTCTGAGTCTCAGACCTGTCAAGGGGAAGACCACTCAAGGGATGGGATCAGACAGGCAGGAAGCAGGTCAGCCAGTTGCAGCCCCTAAGGTCATTGGCCTCTCTAAGGTCAACTGGCTGAAGCCTCTGCATGGGCAGGTGATGACTAGAAGAATGTGGACTCTTTCTGAAATTGGTCACAGCACCCTCCTCAAGCAGGATGCTGTGACCTATCCCAACAGCCTGTCTAAGGAGCAAACCCAGAAATGATGGGTTTTCTGCCCTGTGCCTCTCAGTAAACTCATCTGTAATCCTCGCCTTTTAGAGGTAGATATAAGAGGCTCAGTGCAAGGCCAGCCTGGGTTATATAAGAGCCTGTCTCAGAGAAAAACAACAGAGAGGTAATTGGGTTGTACTTCAGTGGTGGAAGCCCAAGGCCCTGAGTTGAGTCCCCAGTGCCAGTAAGTAAACAACCAGCAGGAAGACAGATGACTTACTGTGCTCCTGTTTGATTTCCGTGCCCAGTACTGTTAGCTACTTCCGTTTATATCAGTGGTTAAGAGAGAAAGGAGCATGGTAGCCCTACCATATCCTGGATGGGCTGGGACCAAAGAGAGATGTTATTCCCTGACCTCCTCCTGGAGGACTTGGGAGGCCTCAACCAGTATGAGGAATGGAGGAGCACACCAGCAGTTGGAGGCTTGGGACCTTCCTTTCCTTCCCTCGGTGGGAATTCCTGCATCTATCAGCCATGGGTTTAGCCTGCTCTGCTGTGTAGGCCACTCCTGCCATCTACCTGATCTGGAACAAAGGAGAAGTAACCTGGTGGTTCAGCTCCATGATTGTCAAGAGGCCATGGAGAGGGACAGCATGACTGGAGCCCAGGGAACGAGCCTGTCTGACTTGGGTCCTGGATCTGACCTTACAGCTGGACTTAAAATTCAATCACAGCTCCAGGGGGAGTGTGTGTGTGTGCTCTTGTGCTGGTTACCTAGTTGCGAATGTGGGCCTAGGTGACAGGAAGGACTGTCTCAGGAGTGTCAAGCTCATTTCCCATGGGGTCAGGCAGGCCTTTGCTAGAAGGCCACACTGCATGCAGATTTGTGCAGTTCTTATTTTAGTCCTGCAGGGGAGACAACACAATTTTTCCCATCCTTGGTAAGAGTACCAACAACCAATCTAGAAACTCATTAAGTCATCTGATCCTTTCTTAAGAGTATCCTCAAGTGCACCATATCCCTTTATGTCACATCCATTAGGCCCTCTTCCTGGACAGCATCAGGCTTCCCCAGGCACCCGTCCCTCCTCACTTGCCCACACTATCTTACTCTGGCTCTAATGAAGTGGTCACCTAAGACCATGGGAAAACATATTTACATTACAATTCATAGCAGTAACAGAACTACAGTTATGAAATAACAAAGAAAATAGGGCTGGAGACTGCTCTTCCAGAGGTCCTGAGTTCAATTCACGAGCACCCACATGGCAGCTAACAACTGTCTGTAATTCCACAATCTGACACCCTCATTCAGACATACAGTCAAAACACTAATGTATATAAAAAATAAATAAATAAAAATAATAATTTTAGGGTGTGTGGGGGTGGGTGGGTGGGTCACCATAACATGAGAATCTGTATTGGAGGTTGCAGCACTAGGAAGGTGGGGAACCACTGGTCTAAGGGCTTCTTAAGTCTCAGTCTTTGCTTACCATTACAGCACGCAGCGCTGCCCAGGAATCTGGTGTTTCCATTTGCTCTCCAGTAGAAGGCCCCAGGAGAGCCAAGACTGGTCCTGTAAGGACCACAATTCCCAGACCCTTGTCAGGCAGCATGTGGCAGACAAAAGGTGTTGCCGGGGCTAGGACTTGCTAATTCTAATGAAGAGTGAAAAATCAGACCTGAGCGGGGCGGTGGTGGCACACACCTGTAATCCCAGCACTCGGGAGGCAGAGGCAGGCGGATCTCTGTGAGTTCAGGACTAACCTGGGCTACCGAGCGAGTTCCAGGAAAGGCGCAAAGCTACACAGAGAAACCCTGTCTCGAAAAACCAAAAAAAAAAAAAAAAAAAAAAAAATCAGACCTGACATAGATAGGCTCTCGACTGGGTTCAAGAATTGTTCACCAGAATTCTATCAGAACTGGAAGAGGAATTGTCATCGGGAGCGTCCCGTCAGAATAATGTTCCCTGTTTTATGTTTGTTTTTAATGAGAGGGCTCACACTGTAGCCCAGGCTAGACTAGATACCCACTACATAGCCCAAGCTGGCATCGAACACACCTGCCCCGGACCCACTGACCACCGGCGTTAACCCGCCACGTCCTCCTGCCTCACGCATTATTCCTGGAGAGCACGTGTGCACATCCTCCTCACCGGGGCATGCGCACCGCAGTGTGCTTCAACCATCCCAGACGTGCAAACCCAGGCGTTTTCGAAGTCTCACCACGCAACTCCGACCCTGGGACCGCACATGCGCACATGCGCTCGCCCCGCCCCCCTCCCTGGACGTGCAAGCCTACACGCAGCTAGCCTAGGTACTGCGCGTGCTCGTGACCTCCAAGCGCACGGCCTCGCGCCCGCCCGGCCCGCAGAGCGTGCGTGCGCGTGCCCGGAGCTCCGCCCGGCCCAGGGAGGCGCGCTCCCCAGCCTTCGCGGGCCAGTGACTCAGCATGTCCCGCGGCTCGCTGACCGGGGCCGGCGCGTTCCACTCAGCCCGTACCGCAAACGACAGCTCCATGGTTAACCCTTGTCGGGCAGACTCTTATCAAGGCATGATCTGGCCAGATGCCCTTGCCTCAGTTTCCCCACCTTTAGGACGCGGCTCTTTGCTTCCCACCAAAGGCTGGGAAGTGCCAGCGTCCCAAAATCCAAGGGCGTTTACCAGCGCCGCCTGGTAGAGAATTTCGGCCCTCCCTTGACTTACTAAACCTGTCTCTACTTTCAAATCCTCTTATGATCCGGGCATCTTGCTGAAGGCACTTGAGACCGGTTTGAGCAGGCTCTCAAGCACTTCTGGGCCAGGTTTTTCACAGATTGTGATTAATCCCTGTTGTGTGGGCATGATCCCAAGAACGTTCTCTGGCCCAGAGTCCTGTGGCTCCTGACTGAAGTCTTTCCTCTGGTTTGCAGCGCTTGGGGCATAAAATACCCTGGCTGTTAGGATGGGAATAGAAAACTGCATTTACCTTAAACACACACACACACACACACACACACACACACACACACACACTGTTTAATTTTTGAAATAGGTCCTTATGTAGCCCTGGCTGTCCTGAACTTCCAATATAGACCAGGCTGTCTTTGTACTCTCAGAGTGCTGGGATTAAGGGCTCCGCCACCATGTGCAGTTCCTATCAGATCTTTTTAAAAAGGTTTAAGTGTGATGAGGAGCAAGTAGATGAAACACCCCTAAAATCTTTGGAGAGATTTGTGGTTGTTACCCACGTATAGTAGTGCACACCTACAACTCTAGCGTTCTGAAAGCTCAGGCTGCATCTTTTCTTTTTCCTTTTTCTTTTCTTTCTTTTTTTGGGGGTGGTGTGTGGGGTTTCGAGACAGGGTGAAACCCTGGCTGTCCTGAACTCATTTTGTAAACCAGGCTGGCCTCGAACTCACTACATCTTAAAAAAAGAAAAGTTATAAAGGACAACCCAAAACAACATAAAGACCAAGGAGAGCCTATCTCTAGGGGTCATTCTCTTGTTTCTCTTGAAACTGAAGATCAGAACAGGAGATGGCTCAGCAGGGAAGCCAGTTGGTCCTGAGCATGTTCACCTCCAATTATTCCTTGGAACAGGAAGAGAAAGGGCAGAAGGAAAGCCTCAGCAGCTGTCATCAAAGGCGCCTCCTACAAAAGGGGAGCCTTTGGACACGGCTGGGCCAGAGTCTGAGGACCCCAGGACAGCGACAGCTGAGACTGGCTTTCTTGTTAGTTGACGTTCAGGGTGGAAGTGATTGCTGTTGCTGTGGTGTGTGTGTGCGTGTGTGCACATGGAGGCTAGAGGACAACATTGAGATTGTTCCTTAAGTTGCCCACCATTTTGTTTTATTTTATTTATTTATTTAGTTTAAAGATTTATTTATTATGTATACAGAAGAGGGCACCAGATCTCATTACAGATGGTTGTAAGCCACCATGTGGTTGCTGGGAATTGAACTCAGGACCTCTGGAAGAGCAGTCAGTGCTCTTAACCTCTGAGCCATCTCTCCAGCTCCCCATTTTATTTTTAATTACACTAATTTATTTGAAGGGGTGTGCCACAGTGTGCCTGTGGCCAAAGGACAATTTATGGGAGTTAGTTCTTTTCTATTATGTGAGTTCCAGAGATCAAACTTAGGTTACCAGCCTTGGCCTTGGCAGCAAGTGCCTTGGCTGATGAGCTATCTTGCCATCTTGACCCCCCCCCCCCCACGTTTTTTCCCCTTCAGGTTAGGCTCATACTATGTAGCTCTAGCTGTCCTGGAACTCAGTATGTAGTATGTGTGTATGTATGTATGTATGTATGTATGTAGTAGTAGTAGTAGTAGTAGTAGTAGTAGTAGTAGTATGGCTAGCCTTGAACTCAGATATCTGCCTGCCTCTGCCTCGAGAGTGCTGAATTAAAGGTGTGCCACTACTGCCCCGCTTAGTAATATATTTTATTCATTTTCTTTTTTTAAGATGTATTTATTTATTATGTATATATACATTGTTCTGTCTGCATGTACGTCTGCACTCCAGAAGAGGGCACCAGATCTCATTACAGATGGTTGTGAGCCACCATGTGGTTACTGGGAATTGAACTCAGGACCTCTGGATGAAGAGCCAGTGCTCTTAACCTCTGAGCCATCTCTCCAGCCCCCATTTTATTCATTTTCAGTTTCTTTTTTGAGGCAGGGTCTATCAGTAAGACCTGGGGATTACCACTGAGGCTGGCTGGCCATTTGGACCTTAGGATCCTCCTGCCCCTGCGTCCCTGGCACTGAGATTGCAAGAGACCACCATGTGTAGCGTTTCACATGGGCTCTGGTGAGCAAATATGTCCTCATCTCCGAGGCAAGTGCTCTACTAAACTCTCTCCTCAGTTCCTGTTTTTTTTTTGTCTTTCAGACATGCTGGCTTTAAACATGTTGCTGATACTGGCTTTGAACTCTTGATCTTTCTGCCTGTCCTCCCCCAGTGTTGGGATTGTACTGCCACCCCAGTGCTAAGATGTCCAGCATTGTCTTGAAAATGATGCCCCCCACACTTGCACCTTCCCCCCCTCTCCCTCATTACAAGTCTCCCTTGTTCTTCGTCAGAATTGGAGGTGAGAATTCCATTTTCTCCAGGAAATTGGATCCCAAACTGGGTATCTTGATCTTTCTTGCCAGGAAATTGTGGATTCTTCATTCATTTAGTCATCCATGTCCATCCCCTCCTGCCGTGATCAAAGCTGCCTGCTTCCAGACCTGGTTTATTTCACTGACCTGTATCAGTCTGCCCCTTTTATACAACCTGTCAGATGAAGTCCCAGCTCTGTCTAGTTTTTCAACGGCTTCTCATCTCTAAACAAAAGTCAATCCTCAATGCTTTGCAAGCCCCTAAGTGAACTCCCTTTTCTCTGATGTCACCCTCTAAGGTTTGCTCCACTCCGGCCACATGTGCCTTCTGTTTGTGGGACACCTGTAGGTCTCAGATTTTGCGATTTCTATTCCCTTTGACAGAACACTTTCCTTCCAGGTAACCAACTGGCTCATTTCTTCTCCTTGATGCTTTTACTCAAATATAATAAAGAGTAAGTTTTTTTCTTAATCATCTCTTTAAAATTACAGTGCTTATTTCCAACATGCCTTTAGATGTATGCATATAATTTTATTATTAACTACATGGGGGTGGGTGGGTATGTGCAGGAGAATGCAAATGCCTTTGGAATTCAAAGGCACCTGCAGCAGGAGTTACCTGCAGTTGTAAGCCACCCTGTATGCATGCTGGGAACTAAATTCAGGTCCTCTGCAAGAGATATATGTAATATGTGCTCTTAACCACTGACCCATCTCTCCTGCCCAATCCAGTTTGCCTCTTCTCAGGAGCACTTGCCAGCTATGAAATTTCATAAATTCTATTTACTTATTTGGTTTATGTACCCATAATCCTTGCAGCACACCTCTAACCAAGCGTTAGAGGTAGAGTCCTCTAGAGTTTTATTCCATAGTGTTTCGCTGAATAAAATAAATGAAGGAAGTGAGCAAGGGGACCGGGCATGGGAAGCTCCGCCTCTGCCCTTCAAGTCACTTCCGGGCAGAAGTCAATCAAGGGACATCGCAGATGGCCACACTTGTATTACAGAGTGGGCCAGCAGAGGGCCCCAGCTCTGCTGCTGGCAAGGTCGCGTAGCGGGCGCGGACGACAGGGGCGGGGCGGGGCCGAGGCGGCCGGAGGCGGGGCAGGGAGGGGCGGGGCCAGACGCCTGCGCCATAAAGACCGCCGCGCGCACGAACGCCGAGCTCGCTGCGCGCTGCTGCTGCTGCTTCTTCCTCTTCCGCGCACGTCCAGCTCCGTGTAACTCTCCGGTCCCGCCATGGCCGCGCTCACCCGGAACCCGCAGTTCCAGAAACTGCAGGAATGGCACCGTGCGCACCGCGCCGATCTCAATCTGCGGCTCCTTTTTGAGAAAGATCCGGAGCGCTTCAACCACTTCAGGTGCGCGCGCAGGGTCGGGGCCAAGGAGCTCCCCGGACCCCCAGCCGCCCCGCGGGGGCCCAGGCCGGGACCGCATTTTGTCCTTGACTCCTCCTTGGAGTGGGTACTTGGGACCCGCGTGCTCACCGGAGAGCCAGGGCTGCTTAGTCATGAGGAGGAGTGCCGCTCACCCCCACAAGGACCCCTCTGTCCCTTTGCCCCCGCCTTGCAGTCTCAGCCATTCAAGAAGGGATTTCTAACCATCCGTGAGGAGGAGGAGGAGCCCTTGCTGACGCGACAGATAGGAGAGAGCTGACCCCTCCCACCTGTTTCTCGTGGGCTTGGGTCGGAAAGGGTGGGTAGGCTGAGATTTGCTGGGAGGCACAGGGTAAAAATAGAGCCGTAGAGGCACGATGTAGAGGCCAGAGAGACCCGTGGACGACTGCTAAATAGAAGGGAGGGTGGAGGAAATCGTGCATGTGATGCATCCGGGCATTCCTCGTCACTGATGCTGGAAGGCTAGGGACATGAGGGGGACCACCTGTGGCTCCTCACTGGAAGTCCTTAGACTTCTGCATTGGTCTTCCCTAGTAAGTTTGAGACATGGAGCATGGAGGGGAAGCTCGGGAGGTGGGGTGGTTCTGCAGGGCAGCTGCACCCGTCTCCCGCTAAACCATGCTCCCGACTCAGTACTGTCTGCATCTTTTTTGTGCCATATGCTTTTTCCACTGTACTGCTCGCAGGTCAGCCTATGTGGCCATGCACCAGGCACTGCCACTGGGGCTGTGGCACAGAGAGGGTGGGTTTGGGTGTGGCCAGCAGCTTGTGCATCTTCCTGCAGCTTGAACCTCAACACCAACCATGGGAATATTCTGGTGGATTACTCCAAGAACCTCGTGAACAAGGAGGTGATGGAGATGCTGGTGGACCTGGTAATGTTCTGATTGGGGAACTGCACTCTCTGGTTTGGATGTGGGGATGTGGGGGGGGGGGGGTGTTTTGGGGTCCAGGTTCAGATTTGGAGTGGTAGCCCAGGGATCTCCAGGGCCTGCTATTTAAGCAAACTCTTAGGCAATGGGAAAGGAAAACAGGCTCCGACCATCTGTCAGCCTCACTGGGGGGTGGACTTGGGATGACCAGTGGGGATGGGACACTAGGCCTCAGTGTCTTCTCCTCCTAGGCTAAGTCCAGGGGCGTGGAGGCTGCACGGGACAAAATGTTCAGTGGTGAGAAGATCAACTACACCGAGGTGAGCAGTGGTGGGCACCAGGTTCAGCATAACCACCCCAGGCCTCTTCCTTCCCTCCTGCTCACCAGACTGTTATCACCACCCTGTGTCTTCTCCCTCACTCTTGAGCAATGCTTTTACCTCCTGAAGGTGCTAAAGGCTTTTCTTCTGTGGGGGTGGCTGCAGAGCTTTGGGGTGTGTCTTCTCCGAGACTGGCAGCTTGGACTTGGCGAGCAAATTGGAGCAGTTCCTAGTGTCTGTCCAGGGAGGGGCCCAGCTCAAGCCTGAAGGGAGAGATGTGCTTAAGGCTTGCTCAGACATTGTCTTGGAGAATTTCAACTTTGACACTCTGATGGGTTCTTGCTGCAAGTTGTTCTAGCGACAAGAAGTATCAATGACACCAAAGCCCTTAGTGTCTGGCAGTAGGAGTGAGGAAGTGGGGGTAAACGTGCTGGGGAGTCTGTCCCCAAGTGTGGAAGCCTGCAGGCATAATAAACACTCCACACTTGTTCTCTGTGTCTTTTTTTTTTTTTTTTTTTTCTTTAAATTGTGAGTGTCTGGGTATGTGCACATGAGTACACATGCCTACAGAGGTGTCAGGTTCTCCTGGAAAAGGGGTTAGAAGTGTTGTGAGCCGCCATTGTGTGTACTGCGAACCCTGGCCCTTTGGAAAAGGAGCATGTGCTCTTGACTGCTGAGCCATCTCTCCAGCCCGGGTCTTTTGACTTGTGAGGAGCTCACAGGTTAGAAGCAGCCGGGCTTGTGTGGGGGAGACCGCAGTCGAGGGCTTCCTGCAGGGGTGCATTTGCTTGAGGAACATGGGGAGTCACGGGGCTAGATAGGGTGGGTGGGTGGGCTGGCATCGAGCTCTCCCACACGAGAGGAACCTCTCCCTGGATTGCGATCGCTTTCCTAGCTGTCTGCTTCTTTCCAGGGTCGCCATTGTCCTTAGCTGGACGGGCGTTTTGCTCTTGTGACCAGCTGAGCTGCTCTGGCACTTGTCGCCGACTCCAGTGACGTTTTAGCTTGTGGCAGTTGTGGCCGTAAGGTTGTTTGGTTGCCTGCGTTACTTCACATCCTGAGGCCTCTGGGTAGTTTTAGAAGGTGCAACAAACAGGGAGGGCTGAGCTGTGTTAGGTTTACCAATCGCTGGTCCACGGAAGGGTTTGTTGCGTCATCTCTGACCTCTGTGGTCACCACTAGGCCTTTGGTCACTCTCCAGTCGGCCTTTTCGTGCCTGTTCAGGTCCTGCTATGTCTGCACAGGATTCCCTGTCCTCAGACTCACTCTCAAAGCATGAAATAGGTTCTCTGTACAAGACTGGTGGTAATGGATGCCTGGGGACCTGCTTGTCTGGTGCAGAGGACTGAGCCACACTGTTCCTCTCCCAGATGGGACCGTTCTACTCAGCGTGTGTGGTAGTTCCTCATTCTCGGACCTTCATCTCTAGGATCGGGCAGTGCTTCATGTGGCCCTCCGGAACCGGTCCAACACACCCATTGTGGTGGATGGCAAAGACGTGATGCCAGAGGTCAACAGGGTTCTGGAGAAGATGAAGTCTTTCTGCCAGGTAAGTTGATGCTAGCCTAGACGAGCCTTTGGCGCTCTCTCTGTGTTTGTGTGTGTGTGTGTGTGTGTGTGTGTGTGTGTGTGTTTTCAGGAATCTGGCCCACTGCTCTCCCTAGAGGCAGGACTTAGGGCCTGCTGCAGCCTCAGGTGGGGTGACCTGTGTGATTGCTGACCCTGGCATCTCTGCTGAGACCTGAATTTCCCTCAGCTCTTTTCAGAGTGAGCATACCCTCTCCAACTTTCGAGGTCTGGGATTGCCGATGTGCACCACTACAGCCTGTTATATGGTATTAGGGGCAGCAGGGATGCAGAGTGTCAAACTTCAGGCTTTACATAATAGCCAACTGAGCCCATTTCCCCTCCCTACAGCTTATTTCTGCTAGAAAAAATGTAAAACATACCTTTGGGTCAATATCATGCATATAACCGCACCACACACAGACCTTTTGTTTATTTTTCTTTCCTTTCTCTTCCCTCTCTCCCTCCTTTTCTTTCTTTTCAAAGCAGGGTCTAACTAACAGTTCCTGGCTGGTCTGGAACTGGCCTGTGTAGACCATACTGATCTACGACTCACAGAGATCTATGTGCCTCTGCCTTCCTAGTTCTGGGATTAAAGACATCACAAGTGCACTGTTGATGCACACCTTTAATCCCAGCACTCAGGAGGCAGAGACAGGTGGATCTCTGTGAGTTTGAGGCCAACCTGGTTTACAGAGTGAATTCCAGGACAGCCAGCGCTGCACAGAGAAACCCTGTCTCGAAAATCAAAAAAAGGGGGCTGGAGAGATGGCTCAGAGGTTAAGAACACTGGCTGTTCTTCCAGAGGTCTTGAGTTCAATTCCCAGCACCCACATGGTGGCTCACAACCATCTGTAATGAGATCTGGCTTCCTCTTCTAGTCTGCAGGGATACATGCAAACAGAACACTGTATACATAATAAATAAATCTTAAAAAAAAAAAAAAAAAGACGTGTCACAGCATGCCCAGCTGACCTCCTCTGCTATCAAGTGTATGTGGGGCTGGGGGAGGCAGTGTGGGTTGCTGTAGAGACCAGCTGAATTTACTTCATAATCCCTCAGTGTGTATCCCCAGGGTATCCCTGCACAGCATAGTAGATGTTACCAAGTCTGGGTAAAAGGGTAATCCTGTGGGTGTGTGCGGGCGTGTGTCTGTATGGGCTGGGCATGCTCAGAGCATGATCATCTGGCCAGCTGTGATCGTTGTGGGTTTGTGACTGAAACCAAGAGCTCTCAACAGCTCCCAAGGCGGCTGCTGGTCAAAGGCTGCTTGCCTTGGCCAAAAGCCATTTTCAAACTTGAAAATGACACTGGCATTCATCTTAAAGACCTGGCCGCCACCTGGATGCAGGGCTTACTGGGATGAGGAAGCCTAGGAATCCTTGGTGGGAATCTGGATTTCACAGTGTCCCTGAGGTTTTGTGTGTGAAACAGGGCATCCCTTACCTCTGGCAGAGTTGGACCCCAGTGCTCTGATTGTGTGTGTGCTCAGGCATGCTGGGTGGACAGTGTGGTATTAGTTATCCCCAGTGCTCGTACAGCCTTACACTCCCTTACAGCTGGCTGTTGGTCTGGCTGACTCAGGCTGACTAGGTATTTTTAGTTGAAAATACTCAGCTTGGTTCTGGTGGATTGTGCTTGTATTCCTATCACTTATAAGGCTGAAGTTGGAGGATTACCAGGCTGTGGCCAGCCTGAGGAGATCCTTTCTCAAAACAAAGCCCAAGGTACAAACACGCTGCTAACCAATGGCAGTCCTGTAGCTAGAGTTTTCTTACCTGTCCCAGAGTTAGAACAAATCTCTCTTACCCGCCAGTCCCACAGTCGCTCAGACCCAACCAAGTAAACACACAGAAACTTATATTGCTTATAAACTGTATGGCCGTGGCAGGCTGTTTGTTATCTACCTTTTTTATCTTAAATTAACCCATTTCTGTTAGTCTATACTTTGTCACATAGCTTATGGCTTACCAGTGTCTTTACATGTTGCTTTTTATGGCGGCGGTAGGCGGTGTCTCTCCCCAGCCTTCTCCATCCCAGAATTCTCTTTCTTCTCTCTTGTCCCGCCTATACTTCCTGCCTGGCCATTGGCCAATCAGAACTTTATTTACACAGAGCGATATACACAGCACAGTCCCAGTGAGGAATTCCACTTCCTGTGGCTGGTCCTCTCAAAAGGAAATAGTAGAGTCAGGCACAATGGTTCATGCCGATGATCTCAGCAGTGAGGAAGCTAAGGCAGGAGAGCCACAAGGTCAGTGTTAGCCTAGGCTGAATAGTGAGCCGCTCAAATAATCAGCACAACAGAAAGCTGGTGTACCAATGTCTGTGTGTCAGTCTGTCTTGGTGATGCTGGGAATTGAATTCAGAGTCCCGCATGTGATAAGCAGGCACTTGAGGAGAGAAATGCTAACTGTATGAAGCAATGCATAGACTAGTGAGTCTTAACTGATTGTTATGTATATCCATGTATCAAAATATCACAGTGTACCTCAAAAATATGTGTCATCTATCAATTGAAAATTTACAATAAAGCCGGGCAGTGGTGGCAAATGCCTTTAATCCCGGCACTCAGGAGGCAGAAGCAGGCAGATCTCTGTGAGTTTGAGGCCAGCCTGGTCTACAGAATGAGTTCCAGGATAGCCAGGGTACACAGACAAACCCTGTCTCGAAACACCAAAAAAAAAAAAAAAAAAAAAAAAAGGAAAGAAAAAGAAAATTTACAATAAATGAGGAACAGTAACTGAAGAGAAAAGCTACCATCATTTATCCATATTATTGGTAGCTGTGGCGGCACTGCCCTGCTGTATTATTTATTATATACTAGGAAGTTACCAAACGGTTTCTTAGGTGTGGTGGCACACACCTGTCTTCCCAGCACTCTGGGGACTGATGCAGGAGGATGATGAATCTGAGGCCAGCGGTGACACTCTTTCCAAGCACAAAAAAACAATACAACACAAAGAAATGGCGTGTGTTCTAAATGGCGTGTGTTCTAAAGCCCCACCTACATGAAGGTTATATTAGATAGATTATATTATATTATATTATATTATATTAGAAGATTATATTATATGGTCTCTTTCTCTCATAATTTGTGTTGTGGGGTAAGTACTTTGTTTTAGTACCCTGGTCTGTGAGATTGAAAGTGAAAAGCTGAGCAGCTAAAGGTCTCTTAAGTATCTTTTATCTTCCTCACTTAGCTCCATTCAGTTCAGGTCGATACAGTTTCAGACATTAGTTCTTAGTAAGTCTTAAGAGACTGTTTCAAGAAGCTTATTGTGTGTGTGTGGGGGGGTGTCAGTCTGTTAGACAAGAGCTGTGTGCACAGTTTTCTTCAAGGTGAGTTCTATATAATATGTGTTTTATACACACACACACACACACACACACACACAATTGTTCTTACATGTATGTATTTGTACTCAGTCATACACGGGCCACAGCTCGTGGGAATGAGTTCTCATGTGTCACGTGGTTCCCAGGGAATGAACTGGGGGGGGGTTAGGCGTGATGGCGAGCTCTCCCAGCCACAGGGTTATTTCACTGGCCCAAGATGAACTCCTTTATACCTTTGCTTCTGAGCCCACCGAGATGGGGTCACGATGCCGCGTCAACAAAGGATCTTTGTAGAACGGATCTCAGCCCGTCCCTGCTATGTGGATGAGGATGACCTTGAACTTCCGATCTCCCTGCCTTTGGAGTACTGGAATTAAATTTTTTTTTTTTTTTTAAGAATTTTTTTAAAAGATTTATTTATTATGTACACAGTGTTCTGCCTGCGTGTATGACTGCAGGCCAGCAGAGGGCACCAGATCTCATTACAGATGGTTGTGAGCCACCATGTGTTGCTGGGAATTGAACTCAGGACCTTTGGAAGAGCAGCCAGTGCTCTTAACCTCTACGCCATCTCTCCAGCCCCTTGTTTGTTTAATTTTTGAGACAGGATTTCCTTATATAGCCCTAGCTAACCTGGAACTCGTTTTGTAGGTCAGACTCAAAGCTGCCTGGCTCTGCCTTCCAGGTACTGGGATTAAAGGTGTGCACCACCTAGCCTGGAAACAAAGGGATTTTAAAAATAGATTTATTTTATTTTTATTGTATGTGTATTTGTGTCTCTGTGTGGGTATGTGCATGTGAGAGCAGGTGTGGGTGCCCACAGAGTCCTGAAGAAGGGTGTCATACTCTGGGGCTACAAGCCATTGTAACCCACACATGGGTGCTGGGAACTAAACTTGGGTTCTCTTTTCTTTTCTTTTCTGGTTTTTCAAGACAGGGTTTCTCTGTGTGGCCTTGACTGTCCTGGAACTCACAATGTAGACCAGGTTGAGCAATGCATGCTCTTAACCACAGCACCATCTCTCCAGCCCCACAAAAAGTGTTGTGGCTCTACTCTTAATTATTTGTTTATTTATTTTGGTTTTTTGAGACAGGGTTTCTCTGCATAGCTTTGGAGCCTTCCCTGGAACTTGTTCTGTGGATCAGGCTGGCCTCGAACTCATAGAGATCTGCCTGTCTGCCTCCCAAGTGCTGGGATCAAACGCATGCACCACCAAGCCTGGCCTACAAGAAGTCTTTTCCCTGCAATTCCCAGTAACATTTTCCTGCCCTTTCTTTAAACCCACACCAGCAGCTGCCTCTGGGCTGTCTGATCTGTTTTAGGACTCACTTACTCTTAAGGCTTCCTGTCAAAGCATTAGGTTTGTTTGTTTAGGGATGGAGTCATCTTGGACTCATGATAGTCTAGTCTCCCAGGTGCTGGGAGTACGGGCATAAGCTATCACCACATCCAGTTTGTTTAGGTTTCAAATATTTTTTTGTATTTTATGTGTAAGGGTATTTTGCCTGTGTGTACTTTATTGTAGTATGTGTATGTATGCATACAGTACCCAGAGGCTAGAAGGTGTTAGATTCCCTGGGACTGGAATTACAGACAGTTGTGAATTACCTTGTGGTGCTGGGAATTGGACGTGGGTCCTCTGCAAGAACAGCCCATCCTCCTAACCACTGAGGTATCTCTCCAGCCTTGTGCAGACATTTATACCATGAAATAAACAAGTGACTCTCTTCTCCTCTTTCCCTGTCATGGAGTTAGGAAGCCAGCCTGCCTCAGAATGGGGTTTCAGAGGCTACTTGGAATAAACATTTGGAAGTAGGGACAAGAAAGCACAGTTTGGCCGGGCGTTGGTGATGCACGCCTTTAGTCCCAGCACTTGGGAGGCAGAGGCAGGCGGATCTTTGTGAGTTCGAGGCCAGCCTGGGCTACAGAGCAAGATCCAGGAAAGGTGCAAAGCTGCACAGAGAAACCCTGTCTCAAAAAAAAACCAAAAAGAAAGAAAGGAAGAAAGCACAGTTTGCTCCCAAAGTCTGTTTAAATAGCATGCGACAGTGTACCAGGATAGTGTGTGTCACAGAACATGGTAGGTATCTGGCACTGTGGCCTCCAGAGGCTCCTGAGAGGGCCTCGTAGTTGTCATTGAGGCAAGAATGACCCAGAAGGGTGATGTTTTTGAGCTGTGCCCTCTCCATGTACGTTGGGTTAATTATGTGATCTGGTTCTGTACCAGCGGGTCCGGAGTGGTGACTGGAAGGGGTACACCGGCAAATCCATCACGGACATCATCAACATCGGCATTGGAGGCTCCGACCTGGTAAGGAGAGCCCAGTTCACCCCGGGAGAGGGTGAAGGAGGGGAGCAGGCTCTCCTCAGAGCTGATTCCTCTCTTCCTGCAGGGACCCCTCATGGTGACTGAAGCCCTCAAGCCATACTCTGCAGGAGGTCCCCGCATCTGGTTTGTTTCTAACATTGATGGAACTCACATTGCCAAAACCTTGGCCAACCTGACCCCCGAGTCTTCCCTGTTTATAATCGCCTCCAAGGTATGTCGCTGGGGCCCGGGAGGGATGGGTGGATTGCCCTGGCAGTGGAGTCTCAGGACCGGTTCTGAGTGAATGGTGCTTTGTGGAGCAAGTTAACACAGCTGCCCTCAGATGGTTCCCATGTCTGACAGCAAAGGAGGTTGTTCAATTTGGACTTTTGTTCTGGGTTGTACCCACTTACTTTATGTGCCCTGCCCCTCCCCCTCACGTGTGTGTGTGTGTGTGTGTGTGTGTGTGTGTGTGTGTGTGTGTGTGTGTGTTCCTGCTGACTGAACTAAGGGTCTCAGTCATGCTAGGCAAGTACTCTACCACTGAGCTACATACCCAGCTAGCCTTGAATTCACTCTGTAGCCCAGGCCCACCTTGAACTTTAGATCCAACCTCAGCTGCTCAAGTGGATTACAGACTGGTCCTTGTTCCAACATGTCTCTGATAGTTCTTTCTTTATTCTTTTTGTTTGTTTGTTTGTTTTTCAAGCCAGGTAGCCCTGGCTGTCCTGGAACTCTCTTTGTAGACCGGGCTGGCCTCGAACTCAGGGAGACCTGCCTGCCTCTGCCTTCTGAGTGCTGAGATTAAAGGTGTGCACCACCACCACCTGGCTCCTTATTCTTTTTTTTTTTTTTTTTTTGCCTCTGGCTGTCCTGATCTCTGTAGATCAGGCTGGCCTGAACTCAGGGATCTGCCTACCTTGGCCTCCTGAGTGTTGGGTGATACTTCTTTCTTGGTAGATGCATTACCTTCTTCTCTGTCTCTCTCCAGCCTTCCCTTCCTCCTCCTCCCGTTCCCACTCTTCCCTCTCAGGTGTTTTTTTTTGTTGGTTTTTTTTTTTTAAAGGTTTATTTTATTTATTACATATACAGTGTTCTGTCTGCTTGTATGCTTGCAGGCCAGAAGAGGGCATCAGGTCTCTTCATAGATGGTTGTGAGCCACCATGTGGTGCTGGGAATTGAACTCAGGACCTCTGAAGTCCATCTCTCCAGCCCCAGAATGTGTGTCCTTTTTTTTTTTTTTCCCCAGAGCTGAGGACCGAACCCAGGGCCTTGCGCTTGCTAGGCAAGTGTCTACCACTGAGCTAAATCCCCAGCTCTCCCTCAGGGTTTTAAGACAGGGTCTTTTATAGTTGAGTGTAGTCCCTCCCTCTCTCAGCCCCTGAGCACTGGGAATGCAGGTGTGTACCACCATGCCTGGCACGTTCTACCATTCTGATTTCAGAGCCCTGGCCTGAGACCTGAACAGTTTGCTTGTTACCGTTTATGCCTTATGTACCCTAATACACACAAAATAATAAAAAGTTCATCTGAGGGGTCAGCAGGATGGTTCAGCAGATAAAGGGGCTTGCCGCAAAGCCTGATGACCTGAGTTTGATTTTGGGTCCTGTATTGTAGGAGAGAATTACTCCCGAAACTTGTCCTTCACCTCCACCACGTGTGTCATGCCTACACACACACACACACACACACACACACACACACACACACACACACAGAATGTAATAAAATTGAAAAATAGCATTCCATCTGAATTGTGAATTCTAGCCTAGGCTGAACTGGAGAGAGCTCAGAATATGCTCAGCCCCTCTCCTGGGAGATGCCTGACCTGTAGGATTTGGCTTCTGGTGGGATTTGGGTCCTTCCCCCCTTGGATGTGAACTGCTAGAGTTGACATGCGCAGTGTTATGACGTGTGTTTGTGGATGCCTGTGGGCTTGCTGAGGAGCTAAGTAGTCACCAGGGTGGCCTCTGCCGCTGACCCTGAGCTGGACTCACTGCCACATTCTGTTGCAGACCTTCACCACCCAGGAGACCATCACCAATGCAGAAACGGCAAAGGAGTGGTTTCTTAACACAGCCAAGGAAGTGAGTGGGCAGCAGGGTGGGTCTCCTGCTGGGGGAGCGTGTCCTGTGTCCCTTCCCTCTCCTAAAGGTGGAAGGCCCTTCTGGCTCCTTTCTTCATAGCTTTTGTTTTCTGTCCCCGGGACAAGCAGAACCTGCTTTAACCGGCTAAGGGCCCTTTCAGTAATTCATTCACTTCTAATAGTTTGTGTACTGTGACTGGGGATCCTTTAAGTCCCCAGAACACTGCGTGGAGCCTTCTCCTCCTTGGCCATGTGTGCCTTTGGGTGTGGATGGGCAGGCTGGCCTGTGGTCCTTGTACAACTCTTTTGTTGTTTATTGGTCTATGGCAGAGTCTGGGCTATGTAGTCCAGGCAGCTCTTGAACTCATGACCCTTAGGATTACAGTCACGTGCCACCAGCTTCCTGCCCTCTTGACCGTGGCCTTTTGTGGGCTCCTCTAACAGCTTCAGGGCCTGAGCCAGAGAACAGTTGATCCTGTGTAGAATCCGGTTTTCTGTGGTGATGGGCCCCAGCCTCGGGCAGCCCCTGGGGCGGGTTTGGTATAATTTGCCTCTGTCTCTTGTAGCCCTCTGCCGTTGCCAAGCACTTTGTCGCCCTATCCACCAACACGGTAAGTGCCAGCGTGGCATCCTGCATGCCCTCATGGGAAAGCCCAGTCCCCTGATTCAGGGCCGCATCACGGCTGGGTTGCTGGCATAGACGGCTCGCTGAGAGCCAGCCAGCCTTTGCTGCTACCTCCTTCAGTGTCTGGAACCTGAGGAGGGCACGGAGTCAGTGGGATCATGGTGTCTCCATATCTCCAAGGCCAGCTCTCTCCCCATATGGGATGTGCAGGGTGGATCCTGCTTCTCACCAAAGCTGTTAGGCCTGGTAAATGAGTGCGGTTTTGTGATGTGGTTGTTTTTTTTTTTTTTTAAGATTTAAAAAAAAAATTATGTGTATGAGTGTTTTGCATGTGTGTCTGCACTGTGGGCCAGGGGCCCACAGAGATCAGAAAAGGCATTAGGTTTCTGGAACTGAAGTTAGGGGTGATTGTGAACTACCCTACTGGGAATTGAACCTGGTCCTCTACAAGAATACGTGCTCCATCTCGCCAGCCCTGGATATAATTTTTTTTATTAATTTTTTATTGTTTTGTAGGTGTGTGTGTACATGATATGTATGTGTGGGCACACACATTACAGTGAAGGCCAGAGGACAACTTCGTGGAGTGTCCTGCCTCCTTAATGTGGGTTCTTGGGATTAAACTCAGATCTCCAGGCTTATACAGCAAGCGCCTTTACCTTGAGCCATCTTCCCTGGTTGTGAACTTTTTTGACAGGGCTTGACTGTATAGCCCTGACTGACCTGGATGGCCTCAAACTCACAGAGCTCCACCTACTTCTGCTTCCTGGATTAAGGCATTTGCTCTGTTGCCTAGTGTGGCTTTTTGGGGTGGGGGGTGGGGGGTGGGGGGCGTGGTTCAAGACAGGGTTTCTCTGTGTAGTTTCCATGCCTGTCCTGGAGCTCACTCTGTAGACCTGGCTGGCCTTGAACTCACAAAGATCTGTCTGGCTCTGTTTCCTAAGTGCTAGGATTAAAGGCGTGCATCACTGCCACCCAGCATGACTTTTTTTTTTTAAGATTGATTTTATGTGTGTGTGTGTGTGTGTGTGTGTGTGTGTGTGTGTGTGTGTGTGGCGGGGGTGGGTGGATATGTGCATGCATGAGGTAAGGATGCCTTCAAAGGCCAGGAGAGGGCTCTGGGTCTCCTGGAACAGGAGTTACAGTTGGTTATGAGCTGCCTGGTGTCTGTGAGGAGCCAAACTCGGGTCTGTGCTAGAGCAGTGTGTGGTCTTGGCTGCTGCCTTGTCTTTCCGGTGCCCCAAATGTGGCCTTTTGTTCTGGTTAAGGATTATGTGAGGTGGTGCTGATGGGATTAGAGCTCAGATCATGTCTGCCTGCTCACAGTCGGCTTGGCCTTGAGCCTGTATGAGGTAGGGGACACTCAGCCTGGCTCAGCAGTCAGAGGTAAAGTTGAATCCTGCTGTGTGGCAGTGCTGTGCCAGTCTGTGGTAGAGCTGGAAACCACAAACCATACCTAGGCCCTTCTGACCACCTTTTGCCACCCCTCCCCATTTTAATCTCTAATGCTGCCAAGAGGGTGCAGGGCCAGATGTCTCAAGGCTGCAAATCAGCACCTTGTCTGCCTTCTGCTGGCAGAGCTATGTCCGTGGACATCCCTGAGGATAAATATGGGGTGGAGGGCCTAGACACCTGAGAACAAGACTGGTCTCCTGAGGGAGCTCTTCAGGTGGCATCATCTTCACGGGGAGGGCTGGGTAGTGGTCTGGGCTTCATTGCCTAGCCTGCAGAGTAGCCTCTGGGTTGGAGTTCCAGATGTTAAGGGCAGAGTGTGGGGGATGGTTGTGTGGTATCTCTGGTTCTTAGACACCAAGAGGAGGTGCTGTAGGCGCAGGGTCCCTGGTGTGTTGGAGGTGAGCTGGCTTGGTGTCTAGTGCTGAGTGAGCAATCTCGGGTGCGCCACCCTTTCCCCATGGGGGTGGGAAGAAGGTGGGGCTGTGTGGCAGTATTTCTCCCCTCCTGCAGCTCCCATTGTCTAACAGATGTTCCCTTTGTATTTTCCAGACCAAAGTGAAGGAGTTTGGAATTGACCCTCAAAACATGTTCGAGTTCTGGGATGTAAGTAAGGCACTTCCTGTGCTGTGTGCTTGGCGTGTCCTTAGCCAAGTCCTGGCTGTTGAGGCAGCAGGAGGGCCTATGAGGTCAGGTCAGCATCTCTTGAGCACTTGCTGCATGTCTGTCTCACTTTGGGAGAGGCAGAGAGACCCCCAGGGAGGCTCTGTCTGTGGGAGAGCTCCCAGCTTACAGGGAGAAGTGGCCCCCTGGGTGCCTGCCAGCAGCATCCACTGTGAGGTAACCAGAGCCATCCCTGCCCTCTCGACTAGCTGAGGTGAGTTATTCTCAGGCCTGACCTTTCTCCAAGCTGCAGTCATGGTCTGTAAAGGCCAAAGGGCAGGGCAAGGCAGGTCCTGGGAAAGGACCCAGAGGATACTGCAGGAGCAGCTGGGGTGGCTGGCAGGGAGGAGGCCGTAGACCCGGAGTCTAGGCATACCAGGGCAGCTTGCACAGCAAACCCCCACTTCAAACGGCCACCTGATAGGACAGAGTCCTGGGGACTCGCCGGGAGGCAGTCTTGACTAGCAGTGCTGGCAGGAGGGGCCATGAAGGCTTGGAGTGCAGGGCTGCTGCGGCTGTGGTGTGTGCTCTGTGGGTGCAGTGGCTGTGGCCAGGCAGAGGTGCTCTCTAACACATGTCTTGGGTATACCTGAGAAGGTGTCACTCTTCAGGGCATCTCCCCACCAGCCATTGCACTGGAGCGCTTTTCTTGGCGACATCATTGGCTAAAGGGTTACCTAGCTTTGAAAGCTCTAAGACACCCTTTTCATTAAATTAAATGAATAAATAAATAAAAACTTTGTTTTTAGTGCCTAGGATACCACTGAGCTGCTCCCACCCCTCATACCCCACCCCCTTTTTGTTTGTTTTTTTTTTTTTTTTTTTGTTTTTTTGAGCTGGTTTCTTTGTGTAGTTTTGGTGCCTGTCCTAGAGCTCGCTTTGTAGACCAGGCTGGCCCCGAACTCACAGAGATCCCACTACCTTTGCCTCCCAAGTGCTGGGGCTCCCATCCCCTTTTATAGGATTTTTGAGAGACAGGATCTCTATGTAGCTCAGGCTGGCCTTGAATTGTGATCCTCTTGCTTTGACTTCCCAAGTGCTTAGAGTACAGGCATGTGCAACCACAGCTGGGCTAAGAGATGTTTTACTCATCTCTAGAGGAGAATGAAGCTCCATGTCCCAAGCCATACACTGTATGAGGAAACTCCTGTCTAGATGGGACCAGTTGTACATTGTCCTTAACACACATCCTGCGGTTCAGATGAGGAACCCCGTTGGGAAACTGGCCTCTAACGAATGTTGCCTGCCTGATAAAAGAGGAGGGGCCTGTCCCCTTCCTCCTTAGGCTTTGGCGCCTGAGCAGATGGTGGCAAGGGAGGAGTGGGTGTCCCCTGTTTGCCATGGAGCCCAACACAGTGGGGCATTCATTGTAGCTGGAACATACAGAAAATTGATAGAATGTGACAGAGAAGGTGGAGTCTTGCAGACAAGGTCAAATAGTGGCGGTTAGGTGCAGGGAGCAGGGTCCAGGGCTGGCAGTGACGGCAGTGAGACCTTGTGGGTCGGGCCACACATAGACGTAACCCCAACATCATGAGGAGGAAGGATGCGTGAAGACTCTGGAGTTAATCTCTCAGATGAGATAAAGAGACGGCAGGTCAGGGTGCGGCACTGCCGGCAAGGCCAGTCCTCAGGTCGGGTCCACTACAGGGTACGTGTGAGTGATGAGACTCTGGTCTGGGATCTGACGTGACATTGCCTAGCCTGTCTGCCATCTGGACCTAGCAGAGGTAAGCGAGAGAGCTGTAGAGGCTCTTGGGGTCCCAGCTTGAGTCCAACATCGGAGATCTAATGACATCTACGACTTGACATTTGCAAGCCATCTCTCCTCAGGTATGTCTGATGGAGTCCATAAGGTGTGTCTGTTGTCATGGCAGAGGTCTCAGGAGCTAGAATCAGGTCTGAAAGGGAGCAAGGACAGGTTCAGGAAAAGAAAGATATAAGTGCAGCTGTGACATCAGCTAGGTATGGTGGCACATCTCTGTAATCCCAGGGGGCTGAGACAGTATCATAAATTCAAGGCCTGCCTGACCTATGTAGTGAGACCTTATTTTTGTTTTTTTGTTTTGTTTTGAAGACAGGGTTTCCCTGTGTAGCTTTGCGCCTTTCCTGGAACTCACTCTGTAGACCAGGCTGGCCTCGAACTCACAGAGATGCACCTGCCCCTGCCTCCTGAGTGCTGGGATTACAGGCTCGAGCCACCACCACCCCGTGAGACTTTGTTTTTAAACAACCAAGAAAGAATAGTTCTGATAATTGAGGTCTGAAATCAAGGTCATGTGACCTTGGCCCAGCTATGTAGGAAGAGGGCCCAGATGTGCACATATTAGAGTCTGGTAGCTTCTGAAAAGTGAGGATTGGATAGTAGTTAGCTGACTGAGAGATGAGGTGAGCCCAGGTTCTCAGCATCCTGGCCAGCCCTTCCGAGGTTTCACAGCTGCTCCGTGTCACGGGGTGTGTTAGGTGGTGGGGTGAGAAGAGCGGGAGTAGACGGATTATAAAAGGTGAGGCCTGGGGCAGGAGACCAGCTCAAACACAGGTGGAAGTTTCCCATCCTAGCAGCCACTTCCCAAATAACCAACTTAATATTAATTATAAATGCTTGGCGATAGCTCAGACTTGTTATTAACTTAACCCATTTCTGTTAATCGGTGTGCTGCCCCGTGGCTCGTGGCTTTTACCCCTATCCCATTTTGTGTGTCTGACTTGTTCTGCATCTGGCCAGCAACTCCTGACTCTGCCCTTCCCCACCGTTCTCCTAGTCCAATCTCTTCCTGCCCAGCTATTGGCCAGTCACGGTGACATATTCACACAGTGTGAAGGAATGCTCCACGGCAGAGGACCTGTGTCTTTAGGGTGCGGTTTGAGAGCCTCGGGAAAGATAAAGGTTTGGAGACCCAGTTCTTTGAGAGAGTGTGCTAGCTAAGGCCCGAGTCTAACACTGGCAGTAGAAGACTCTGAGATTGGCAAGCAGCATCAGTTCAGGTATGGGGTAGAGTCTTATGAGATGTGGTCTCATGGCTGAGGTCTCAGGAATCGGACAAGAATGTGTGACTGGTTTTCCTCTGGAGCCGGAGGAGCCAGGTTGGGCACGTGTAGGTAGAACATGTCTAGTATGGACATCTGAAACTAAAGGTGCAGGGGTAGGAGATAGAGCTCCTTGGCAGGGTCCAGGCCCTTGGTTCAGCCCCCAGCCATCACCAGAAATGGGAGGAAGGCAGGGGCAGGTGGAGCTGAGCCCTGATTGAAACCAGGTTCGACCGTGTGTTTCGGTGACATTGGAACAGTTCTGGTAGCACATAGGTAGGTGGTCTAGTGTCTGCTAATCCATCCAGAAGGCGTGGAAACCAGGCCCGTACAGGTGTTTACAGTAAGACTGGCAGAGGAAGTTGCTAAGGGTTAGGCTTGTATGCCCTGGTCTTCCAGGTAAAGTACAGAAGAGGCTGCTGAGGTCAGGCCCAGGCTAGGATCCCAAGTCTGCTGGTCTTGGCCAAGCACAATGGGAGTGATTTTGTCTGCTGAAGCAGCAAAGGTGGGTTGATGTGAGACACTGCAGTTCATCATTAAATCCTTCCTTGGGTCAGTCCAGTCGAGCAAAGCAGGCAGAGACAAACTGTCAGGTGAGGCCCCAGAGGCAAAGAAGAATTGGATGTTTGAGGTGCTTTCTGAAGAAATGAAGTAAGACAAGATGGATGGAGCACATGTCTGAGTGGGAAACTAAGGGGGTGCAGCATGCATGGATGTCTTTGGTTACCCGGGCATGGTCATGATTAGTATGTGAAACTTCACTTGGTATGGTTGAGTGTGACCAGGCACAGGGATATGGAGGTCACTTTCTTGGGTAAGGCCATGGAGTCTTTTCCTGGCATGAGGTTAAATCTTTAGGACACAATGTGGGTTGTCGGGTTTTGTCAGTGACTGTGAAGGCCTGACTGAGGTCACAAAACTGGCATGTTACTGAGACATAAGAAGTCATAGTCAGAGCTGGGAAAGAAAATGCATTATTAGGTCAGGTAGGTAGAACTGGCCTGTTAGGAATGTGAGGGTCAGGGTTCGGTAAGTGGACTTGATTCATTAGGAATTATATGAGGATTCAGTATCAGGTAGACAGATGTGGGGCAAGGAATCAGGATCAGAACTGGACAGTCAGGCATGGTCTGAAAAACCCAGCATCTCATATAGGTAAGTGGAGCTAGCCCTTCTGGTGTGTGGTCCAATGAGCCAAGATGTTTTGCTGGTCTTCCAGGTGTGGTCTCAAGATCCATGGTCAACATCCTGATAGATTGCAGTGACTTACCATGGAGAGTCAGAAGCCAGGGGGCATACTGTACCAATAGACAGAGCTAGACCAGGCTGGCCTCGAACTCACAGAGATCCGCCTGCCCCTGCCTCCTGAGTGCTGGGATTACAGGTGTGCACCACCACGCCTGGCCTGTCAGATACAGTTTTGGAAGTGTGAGAATTAAAGGTGAATGCAGGTATGTGGTCCTGGCTTTCGGTTGTGTTCTGGAGGGCCAGGGTCAGAAGCAGACAGTTGATCTGCAGATAGAGACCAAGGCCTGAGGGCTTGAACACTGGTAGGTAGAGCTGGCCCTTCCAAAGCTGGATTCAGTCAGAGGTAGGAGTTATACCTGCGTCTTGGTGGAGAAGCCTGAAGAAGCATGGTCCAGGCTTGGGTAGAGGACAACCAGGTTTGAGAAGCCGGGGCCAGACACAGGTAGAGATGACCGACCAGATATGCTCTGGAGGCAGGCTCAAGTACTTGTAGGTGGAGCTGACCAGATGTGCTCTGAAGACCCAAGGGTCCAGCACAGGTGGGTATATCCGGCTTGGGAGGTGAGATCACAAGAGCCAAGGTCAAACTAAGAGGAAGGAAATTAGGGCCTAGAGAGATGGCTCAGAGGTTAAGAGCAATGGCTGCTTTTCTAGAGGACCTGAGTTCAATTCCCAGCAACCACATGGTGGCTCACAACCATCTGTAATGAGTTTTGGTAGCCACAGATACATACATAATTAAATCTTTTTTAAAAAAGGAAGGAAATTTGTCCCACTAAGTGCAGCCTAAGGAGCCGTCATTGAGCACAGATGGACAGGTTGTCCCGGCATGGTCTGAGTCAGAGCTGTTCTCCTGGGTGTCGTTTTGAGGGGTTCAAGAATGTGGGTAGATAGTGTTGAGTTGTACACAGGATTCAGTTAAAGGTAGGGTATCCTTGAGTCTTTGTGGAGGTGCCCTGGCTAAGCTCATGTGGGTTGAATTGACCTCTCACATTGGACACACAGCACTGGCCCATAAAATAGACAAGTGCAGTGGGTCTTCTAGGCTATCTGCAAGCCCTAATTTAAATGTATGTAGATAGGGTTCTCTAAGCAAGGGCTTTCGAACCAGAGATAGATATGCCTGAGGTCTGTCCTGAAGGAGGAAGGAAGGAAGGAAGGACCGACCAGTTACAGGCGTGTGGGGGTCCGAGAGAGGAGGTGGGGTGCACTGAGCAGCTGTGCTGCCTGCCCTCATCAGGGCCACACCTGGGCTCTTGCCAGGGCCTGGGGATCTGTAGCCAGGCCCAAGTGTGTGGTCTTAGGCCTTACTCTCTCACTGTTGTGTGGTCTGTATGAGGGGTCGGAGGCCTGGGTCAGACCCCTGTTTGGCATTGCCAGGCTCCCTGAGAAGTGAAATCTGGCCTTGTTCCTCTCAGCTGAGGTCAGAAGCTAACCCTGTCAGTGTGAGGGCTGCTGACCACCCAATTCAGGTTCAAACACTTGAGTCCACTAGGCAAGACCTGAGAGTCCATGTCTCTCCCAAGGGGTCCTATGAGATGGTTGCAAAGCTCTTCCTAAACTTGGATCCTTCCAGATGAATCATTATGTCTTAGCCAGAGGGACCTTGGCTGTATTTCTCGGTCTTTGGACCTGTGTGAACCTCCTGTGTCGGCCTCCTCAACCCCCAGCCCAGGGTGTCGTCATTTCAGGATAACCTCAGGTCCCTTGGGGGTTTCCTGTGTCTTCATTTGTGCCTTGCTCTCAGACCGCAGTTTTGAGAGCTCCACGAAGCTTTGTCCCTCTCCCCTTCCTCCTCCATCTTGGGGATTGTGCTGTGTTGCCTCCCAGCCTGTCTCCCCAGACTTCCAGAAAGCAGTTCCATCCAAACACCACAAGACATCTGATGCAAGTGTGGTCTGGCACCTCTGCTTTGCAGCTGGTGGGCTTCTAGTCCTGTGTCATCAGCCTGAGAGACTTGAGAAAGGAAGTTAGTTGCTCCTATCACTTCTGTAAAAGGCTCCTTCCGCTACAAGACTCTTGTATCCGCCACTCTGGAATGCCTCTCTGGATGCCGGGTGCTGCTGCCTCAGATCCAGGCTCTGTTTATAATTGGTCTCAGCACCTCTGGGTCTTCCATGTTTGAAGAGGCAAAGTGGACTGGGGAAGGAGGCTCTGTGCTTTTCTGTGTCTGAGGAGGCAGGGTAAGCAGAGTTACAAAGCTATGGATCTGTTGGTTCCTGAAGAGACAGAATGGGTGCAGGTCTGAGGTGCCACGTCTGTCAGTGTGTGAGGAGACGTGGTAGGTACAAGTGTTAGTCACTGTGGGACCAAGGTACAGGTAGGACCAAGGCTCTAGGTGTGTCAGTGACCTAGAAGACATGGTAGGTACAGGCCCAAGATTCTGGATCAGTCAACATATGAGGAGATGGTACGTAGAACTATGAGCTCTGGTCTGTCATTATCTGAGGAGATGGAAATACAGGTGTGAGGTTTTGGGTCTGTTAGTGACCAAAGAGACAGGGTAAGTGTGAGAATGAGGCTCTGGGTCTGTCAGTAACAAAGGAGACTAGTCAATATAGGTATGAACTAGTGGGTCTGTCCTTGATCAAGGAGGCAGGGTGGATACAGGAATGAGACTCTCGTCTACCAGTTCCTGAGGAGACAAGGTAGGCACAGGTATGAGGCTCTTGGTCTGCCAGTGCCTGAGAAGGCAGGGTAGGTGCAGGCATGAGGCTCTGGTCTACCAATTTCTGAGGAGACAGGGTAGGTGCAGGTATGCGGTTCTGGTCTGCCAATTTCTGAGGAGACAGGGTAGGCGTAGGTATGAGGTTCTGGTCTACCAGTTCCTGAGGAGACAAGGTAGGCACAGGTATGAGGCTCTCGGTCTGCCAGTGCCTGAGAAGGCAGGGTCGGTGCAGGTATGAGGCTCTGGTCTACCAATTTCTGAGGAGACAGGGTAGGACAGGTAATGAGGCTCTGGTCTGCCAATTTCTGAGAAGGCAGGGTAGGACAGGTATGAGGCTCTGGGTCTGTCAGTGGCTGAGGTCTGAACAGGTAAGTTCACAGGTATGAGCGTTTAGACTGCCAGTATCTGAAGAGATGAGGCATGGCCCAGGTATGAGACACTAAATCTATCAGTGTGTCTGAGGCAGGTGTACACGGGTATGAAGATGTAGTCTGCTAGCATCTGAGGAGATTGGGTTGGGAACAGGTGTGAGGGTCTATGTATGTGGACATCTGAGGAAGCAGGTTTAGCACAGATTGGGAGCCCTTTAGTCAGCACTGAGAAAGTAGGGACTGGCACAGGTATGGGGTCCTGGTTCTGTCAACGCCGAGAAGGTACAGGCCGGCACAGGTGTGAGACTGTCCATCAGTGCAGAGGAGACGGGAGCTGACAGGGATGAGGCCAGCCATGGTACCATCTTCAGTTGATTGGCTGTCTACCTTGCTGGCCGGCATGGAGGGCCGCTGCTGCTCCCTGGGCAGAGTTGTGTCGGGTCAGGCCCTCCACGCTGTACCTGTGGCTTTCTGGGCACAGGGGTGGCAGGAGGGGGGGAGGGTGTGCCTGCCCTCCTTCAATGTCTTGTCCTTCTCTCCTAGTGGGTAGGTGGCCGCTACTCGCTGTGGTCAGCTATTGGACTTTCCATCGCTCTGCACGTGGGTGAGTCGCCTGCAGGAGGCGGTATCGTAGTGCGAGGTTGAGGTTGCATCCCTGAATGCCTTGCTTGTCCCACAGGCTTCCAGCCTCTCTCCTCCTACCTAGAAACATTTATTCTTTTAGTTCTGGGCGGAAGAAGCATGGGTAGGTTTTGTGCTCAGGGCCACCTCTGAAGAGCAAGACTTCCTGCAAGCCCCTCCTTATCCCAGGTCATCTTCTGGCTCCAAAAAAACTGTGACCCACCTGCCAGCAAGACACAGGAGGTGGTCACTTCTTTTGATGCTACTTTTATGTCACAGGTTTTGACCACTTTGAACAGCTGCTCTCCGGGGCTCACTGGATGGTGAGTGCTGAGTGGCCTGGGACATGGATGGGTCCTGTTCCCTCCTTCCTCTCCCTGACAGATGCTCAGCCCCCACCCACCTTGTTTTTTTAGGACCAGCACTTCCGCAAGACACCCCTGGATAAGAATGCCCCGGTCCTTCTGGCTCTACTGGGGATCTGGTATATCAACTGCTTTGAGTGTGAGACCCATGCCTTGCTGCCCTATGACCAGTACATGCACCGTTTTGCTGCCTACTTCCAGCAGGTACCAGCTCCCAGGCTGTGCTTGGAAAGGTCTAGTGGCAGGCTCCAGTGTCTCCCCTTGTCCTTCAGTATGGATATGGCATATCTTTGCTCCTGGGTTTATGGCACATCTTGGTAACCAAGACCTAGTCCATCCGTGTTATCAGCTGAATTTCACCACTGTGAGAGATGCCCTCACCAGACTCATCCTGGAGAGGTTGTGGGCATGTGTCTTCCTCTTTGGCTCTCATTTGTTGCTTTTCTGGGTGATGGTGTGAGCTGGGACCCCCTGTGACCTGTGCTGTGGCCCATCTTGGGTGCATTGTTTACTTGGATATGTTAAATAACCAGAGAATTTACAGCTAACTTCTCTGCATTTGTAAGCACATGAAACAAAGATCAGCACTCTTATGAGCCTCTGACCCTGTGCCCCACCCTATAGTTTGGTCTGGGCACACCTACCTATTCATAGTCTTCTCTCCCCCCTTTTCTTTTTCTTTTTTTTTTTTTTTTTTTTTTTTGGTTTTTCAAGACAGGGTTTCTCTGTGTAGTTTTGCACCTTTCCTGGAACTCGCTTTGTACACAGGCTGGCCTCAAACTCACAGAGATCCACCTGGCTCTGCCTCCCAAGTGCTGGGATTACAGGCATGCGCCACCTGGCTTTCCCTTTTTTTTTTTTTTTTTGTGGAGCTGAGGATTGAACCCAGGGCTTTGCGCTTGCTAGGCAAGCACTCTACCACTGAGCTAAATCCCCCACCCCTCCCCTTTTCTTTTAATGTGTATTTGTATGTATCTGTGACATGTATGCAAGGTGCACATGGAGGCCAGAAGAGGTTTGATGGGATCCCTTGCAGCTAGTTACAGGTAGTTGTGAGCTACCAGATGTGGGTGCTGGGTATTGAAATTGGGTCCTCTGGAAGAGCAGGAAGCACTCTAAGGAACTACTAAACCATCTTCCAAGTCCCTTCATCATTATTCTTAAAGTGAACAAGATTTGAACCTTTCAATTTGCATGATTTTGAAAGATTTTCTGGATCAAGAGAGCAGTGGGCCATCTTCCTGGGTTACCTCAGTCCACCTATAGGAAGAACAAAGTTTGTTTTTAAAGAGATCCTCTTCCTGTCTCCAGATCATATTCTCCTTATCATGACCCTTATGGCATAGTAGTCTAAGCCAGAAAGCTCAGGAGCCTGAGGATCCACATTTATAGCCTCCCCCATGAAGCTGAGGCACCCCAGAAGGGTCTGGGCACAGTTCTTAAAAAGGAAATCTTGTAGGGAAAGGGTTGAGTTTCAGTCCTCATTCCAGGGCGACATGGAGTCCAATGGGAAGTACATCACCAAGTCCGGTACTCGAGTGGACCACCAGACAGGCCCCATTGTGTGGGGAGAGCCAGGGACCAATGGCCAACATGCATTCTATCAGCTTATCCACCAAGGTAAGGCCCCTCTGTCCTGGACAAGGGGGTGTGGTGCCTGGCAGGATGAGGTTGGGACAGCTGGGACCTCTTTCTTAGAGCAGTGCCTTCTTTAGGCTGTTTGGGTACCTCTCTTGGGCTTGGCTTGTATGGATGACCACTGTGCACTCCACAGGCACCAAGATGATACCCTGTGATTTCCTCATCCCTGTCCAGACCCAGCACCCCATACGGAAAGGTCTGCATCACAAGGTAAGAAGGCTGTCTGGACCCTCCTGCAGCTCTGCCCTGCTCAGCAGTTAGCTTCGTTTCTCTTACTGCCACAGCAGATGACCACAGATTTATTGCCTTGAGACACCACACATCTGTTCTCTCAGTTCCCAGGATCAGAAGCCCAGTAGCCATCAGAGTTGGGTTCCTACCTTATAAAAGGTGTGTTAGTCTGGCCAGGCAGTGGTGGTGTACGCCTTTAATCCCAGCACTCAGGAGGCAGAGGCAGGCATATCTCTGTGAGTTCCTGGACAGACACCAAAACTACACAGAGAAACCCTGCCAGTGTTAGCCTGTATTAGTTCTGTCTCTACTACTGTGACAAGAGCTCTAAGCAAGAGCAAGCCTGGCGGGGAGAAACAGTTATTTCAGCCTTCAGGTCCATGATTGAAGGAAGCCAGGGCAAGAGCTCGAGGCAGAAACTGTATCAGGCCTTTTCTTCTGGGCCACCAACCAGCTCCGAAATCATGACACAGACTTATTCGTTTTGAAGGCTCAGTCTAGCTTAGGCACATTTCTGTGTAATCTGTTTCTTTTTGTCTGCCTTCTGCCTCAGGGCTTATTACTTTTCTTACTTCTGTATATCTTACTGTCACTGCTTCTCTCTGTCTGTCTGTCTGGTGTCTGCCTGGCTTCTTGCCCCAGGCATGTCCCTGGTTCTCTCCTCCTTCTCTCTCTAGATTGCTCCTCCTGTTTATTCTCTTTGCCTGGCAGTCCCATCTATCCTTTCTCTTGCCTAGCTATTGGCCGTTCAGCTCTTTATTAGACCAATCAGGTGTCTTACGCAGGCAAGGTCAAACAGCAACACATCTTTACATAATCAAATGCAGCACAAACAAGTGTAATACATCCTTACGTGTTGAACAAATGCAGCATAAACAAATGTATCACACCTTTACCCAATTAAAGCAATATTCTGCAGCATAAACAGGTGTAACACATCTTTGCCTTTTAAAATAATATTCCATAACAAGAAACCATGGGTGAATGCTGATTGCTGACTTGTTCTCGGGTTCACGCTTAGCTAGTTTTTTTATACAGTCCATGGCCACCTGCCTAGGGATGGTGCTGCCTACAGTGGGCTGGGCCTTCCTGCGTCATTTAACAATGATAATCCACAGTATCATAGGCCAGTCTGACCTGGGCAGTCTCTCAATAGAAACTCCCATCTCAGATGACTTTAGGCTATGCCAAGTTGACGGTTAAAGCCTAGGATACAGCCAGACTCCCATGGGGAATACTTGTTCATTCAGGCTTCTGGCAGAATCTACCTCCCTGTGGGAGGACCAGCAGTCTCGTCCTTACTTGATGCTGTGTGTCTTTTTGTCTATCTCTTGTTTTTTTTTTTTTGTTTGTTTGTTTTTTGTTTTTTGTTTTTTTCGTTTTTTGAGACAGGGTTTCTCTGTGTAGCTTTGGAGCCTTTCCTGGAACTCACTCTGTAGCCCAGGCTGGCCTCGAACTCACAGAGATCCTCCTGCCTTCTGAGTGCTGGGATTAAAGGCGTCCTCCACCACCGCCTGGCTTGTCTATCATTTTGCAACAGGGTCACACAATGCAACCCAGGCTGGCCTTAAATTTGGTAATCCTCTTTTCTCAGTCTCCTGACTCCTGAGTGTAGGGATTAGAGGCATGTGTCACCATCCTGGGCTATACTCTGTGATGCAGCACTGTTGACATAATACAACTCGACAAGGTGTCGCCTCACCCTCTTTTTTGTTGTTGTTACTTTGTGTGATTTTATTGTTGTTGTTGTTGTTTTTGTTTTTCGAGACAGGGTTTCTCTGTATAGCCCTGGCTGTTCTGGATCTCACTCTGTAGCCCAGGCTGGCCTCGAACTCCCAGAGATCCACCTGCCTCTGCCTCCTGAGTGCTGGGATTAAAGGCATGCGCCACCACCACCCGGCTCTCTTAAAGTCTTAAAAGACAGTCATTAGCATGACACTTTGTCAAGCACTGAACATTCTGTTAGGAAGCTTGGCAGGGTGGTACACACCGGGTGATCGCAGCTATTCAGGAAGCAGAGACAAGCCGAGGAAGATCTGCCAGTTCAGGGCAGCCTGAGTAACTGCGTGAAAACCTGTCTTCATTTTTAAGAGTTGCAGCTCATCAGAGGGCACTTGGGTTCCGTTCCCAGTGAAGAAACATGAGTAGTTGTGATGTTATCTGTACTCTTGTGCTGCCACATGCACCGTCGTCCTTCCTCACCCACCTGAGAAGTCCCAGTAGGCTCGGGGCTGCCTGCTGCTGTAACCACATGTCTCTCTTGTCAGATACTCCTGGCCAACTTCTTGGCCCAGACTGAGGCCCTGATGAAGGGGAAGTTGCCTGAAGAGGCTAAGAAGGAGCTCCAGGCTGCAGGAAAGAGCCCGGAGGACCTGGAGAAGCTCCTGCCACACAAGGTCAGCCTCACTCGTGAACTTCAGCTAGAGGGTTGACCCTGGTGGGGTCAGGGTCGGGGCTCATGGTTTGACTTGCTTGTCCCACAACAGTGGGAGGGTCTGTTTCTCTGGATTTAAGTGTCCCAGCCTCTGGGGAGCGTGCCTTTCCTCTCCAAAAGCTTCTCCTACCGCCAGACACAGTGTATGTTGGCAATATTCTTTCTCTTCCCACAACTACTCTCAGATTCACTTACCCACTCAACTTTTCTTTCTTCCCCCCACCCTTTTTTTTTTGAGGCAGCATTTTCCTGTGTAGCTTTGCGCCTTTTCCTGGAGCTTACTTGGTAGACCAGGCTGGCCTCGAACTCACAAAGATCTGCCTGCCTCTGCCTCCCGAGTGCTGGGATTAAAGATGTGTGCCACCACCGCCTGGCTTTTTTCTTTCTGTTAAGCTACACAGAGAAACCCTGTCTCGAAAAACAGAACGAAAAGAAGGAAGGGAGGGAAGGAGGGAGGGAGAGAAGAGAGAGAAAGAGGCCAAAGATAAAGCATAAGAAGCAAATGAACAAGAAGCCGTGGCAGCTGTTTTGTGTGCTCTTCCTTGGTGTGTGTCCTGCCCTGGGATGTAGTTGACAGACCTAGTGTTGCTCTGTTGAAGAGAATTACTCCCCCCCCCCCCCCCCCCGTCCCTACAGCTATTACTTGCAAATAGCTTTTTTTTTTTTTTGAGCTGAGGATCGAACCCAGGGCCTTGCGGTTGCTAGGCAAGTGCTCTACCATTGAGCAAAATCCCCAACCCGCAAATAGCTTTTTGATCAGAGGTGGGACTTAGTGTCTCCTCCTCCTCTGCCATAGGATTTTATCAGATTTGGACTCGTGCATCATGTTGTCACAGTCTATGTGAGTTTTTTCTTTTTTTGGAGACAGGGTTTCTCTATGTAGTTCTGTCTGGGAACTCACTCTGTAGACCAGGGACCAGATTGTCCTCAAACTCAGAGATCCACCGTCCTCTGCCTCCCAAGTGCTGAGATTAGAGGCTTGTGCCACCAATACCCGGTTTAGTCTATGAGTTTCTAATTGCATCAGCCCTGTTGTGTCTGGAAGATACTGTTTCCCTGAAGGCATCCACCACCTTGGCTCTTAAGAGTCTTTCCAACTCCTCTTCTGTGGAGATCCCTGAGCCTTGGGGATGGTGTGTAGAGACGCCCCACTTAGGACTGCGTGCTCTGGAAATCTCTTACTCTGCACCTCATTGAGGACATTCCTTGTTTCCTGCAGGTCTTCGAAGGAAATCGCCCAACCAACTCTATTGTGTTCACCAAGCTCACACCATTCATTCTGGGAGCCTTGATTGGTGAGTGGGGAACAGGAAGGGACTGCCAGGCTTGGGATCAGTTGGATGGGATGGAAAGCAGGGAAGGAGGGAAGGAGGAAGGAAGGACGGACAGGAAAGGGAGGCAGGCTGGCCGGCCTAGTGGATACCATCTGCTCCTTCCTCTGCAGCCATGTATGAACACAAGATCTTCGTTCAGGGCATCATCTGGGACATCAACAGCTTCGACCAATGGGGGTGAGTTGCTGAGGAAGGTCTGTGGTGCCTTCCCGCTAGCTCTGGAACCTGGCTCACTCTCCTCTTCCACCCTCCCTGGCAGAGTGGAGCTGGGGAAGCAGCTGGCCAAGAAGATCGAGCCTGAGCTGGAGGGCAGCTCTGCCGTGACCTCTCACGACTCCTCCACTAATGGCCTCATCAGTTTCATCAAGCAGCAGCGGGATGTCAAAATAGAATAAACTCAGCCGCAGCCCTCTTGACTGGTCCTGGTCCCTCTCCATCCCGTCTCTGCATGGTCCTGCTCCCCTGCCCACAGCACTCCTCTGGTCATGGGCTCGCACTACAAGGCTCGGGGAGAATTGCCACGGGATTGCTGTCCACCCACTCTACACCCTGTAGAATCGGGAGAAGTGCTTTGATACATCTGATCGTTCTGACCCATATTCACATCCCAACTAGAATAAAGATGCCGTAGAGGAGGCATGGGCTCAGCCTCTTAGTTTCCTGAGGTGGGGCTTTATCTGTCAGCTGCGGGTGACCCTGCTGTGCCCTGGTTGGCGCTTGACTCCGTGGTGAGCAGGTCCGCAGTGGAGGGTGGTTCTGTGGGACAGGGATCAGTCAGGAGGGCAACCTGGTGTCCAGGCTTAACCTCACCTTCCACTCTTCACCTTGGAGACATGGAAAACTTTCTGCTCACTGGCTAGGGTTTTGCTTATTGTTTTGGTGTCAAAACCTAGGGATGACCTGTTTAAATTATATGTATCAATTTATTTAGTGTGTAGGTGTGTGCACATGTGTGTCAGTCAGAGGACAGCTTCTGGAAGTCCTCGACTTCTGGTGTGTCAATTCTGGGGATCGAACTCAGGTTGTGAGGCTAGATGCAAGTACCTTTATTCACCTAACCATCTCACCAGATCCGACTTTTTTTTAAATGTGTGTGTTTGTGTCTTTGTGAGTACATGTGAGTGCTGGTGCTGGTGGAGGCCAGGACAGAGATCATCAGGGCCCCCTGGAAATGCAGTTCCAGGTGGTTGGTTGTGAGCCACCCAGATGGGGTGTTAAGAACAGAACTCAGGCCTCTGCAAGAGCAGCAAGTGCTCTTGACTGCTCAGCCATCTCTTAAAGCCCTCAAAAGACAGTTTTAGCTGGGTATATTGACTGTCACCTTAGACATGGACACACATCCTAGCCATTGGGAGTCTGTGGTGTGAGACTGAGTGACAGTCAGATAGCTCTACTTTCCTCCGTCTTCACTGTGGGCCACTGAATAAGAACACTTGGCACACAAGCCTGGTCACCTGAATTCAATCCATGGGACCCATATAAAGGTGGAAGGAGTGAGCTGGCCTCCGAGTTGCCCTCTGACCATGTGCTGGCATGCACCCCCTCACACACCCAATAATGAAATGTAAATGGTACCACAACTTATTTGAAGCTAGCCCGAGCAGAGAAGCAATTCCAGGTTTGTCTGGCTACACAGTGGAAACCTGTCTCAAAAAGGGGGGGGGGGGTGATAGGGTCTCAGATGTAGCTCAATGGCAGAGCATGCTCAAGGCTTGGGTTGTCTCTATCATGTGCACACACAGGCATGACTTGAATGAGGTAAGCAGATATTGGAGGTTCAGGGGAGGCCCACCACTGCTGGAGGATGTCTTGGTGGTATGGTTTGGATTTAAAGGTTCCAGTAATAAAGGATTGTCTCCAGCAGGTGGCGCTATTGGAAAGGGGTAGAAAGATTTTGCTGCTAACTTTCTCTGCATCCTGGCTACCACTTTTGTGGAGATGAACAGTCTTCTCTCTGACAGTCTCATCCTGTTCTCAAAGCACTGAAATCCAGATGTGCTATTTGGCTTATACTTTCGGGTCACAATCCATCATGGAGGGAAATCCTTCTAGGAACCATAGAGGAACTGCTTGCTGGCTTGCTCCATCCCACAATGGCTGTGCCCTCCTGCATCAGTTAGTAAAACCAGGACAGTCACAGATAGCACCAAACACCTGACCTATGCAATTCTTAGACTGATGCTTCTCTCAGATGGCTCTACACTACGTTAAATTAACAAGGCTGACCAACATACCATGGCCTGAACACCATAACCCAAAATAAATCTTCCTTAAGTTGGTTTTTTACAGTGAAAAATAAATGCTGGGCTGGCAAGAACTAGAGTTTTGTCTGTCTGTTATACGGTTTTAAAATGCCTCTTGAGACTGGAGAGGCGGCTCAGTGGTTTAGAGCACGTACTGCTCCTGCAGACACGGGGTCTGATGCTTTCAGGCACTCACATGCACAGGCAGACACAGCTACACATTCACACAAATTAAAAATTACAGATACATTCCTAAATTCAGCACACACACACACCACACTCCTTGGTAGAAAAAACATCTACCAAGCCATCCAAGTTTGCAGATTCAACCTGAAGTGAACAACACAATCAGACTTCACAGAGCCTTAGTCTGCCATGTTATTATGATACACCAAGACTAACCAGAGAAATGAGCTGGTTTCATCTCCAACCTCTGGACAGGGCTGAGGCCAATCATGGGAAGGCTGGGGGTGTGCCCACCATTCAGGTGCAGGATCTTAGAATACCACTTTCCCAGCATTGCAGAAATCTTAAAATCCTGTTTCTAGCTTCCTGTACCTGCTTCTGTTTGTGTGTGGAGGTTATGCATAGGATTACCTCGGGTCATTCCTCTGGCGCTGACAATTCTTACATTAAGACAGTCTCACTAGCCTGAGAGTTACCAATTAGGCTAGCTGGTCATTGTACTTTAGGGATCCACCTATCTTTACCCCAGATACTAAGATTATAAACGACCACCAGCCAGTCTTTTGTTTTTACATTGTTTCTGGGGACTTGCGCTGACACAATTTATTGAGTTACCTCGCCAGTCTCACTTCCAGGTTGTTTTGTTTTGTTTTTTTTGAGATAGTCGCAAACCATAACCAAAGCTGGCCTGAGTTTCACTGTGAAGTCCCAAATTGCTGGGATTACAGGGTGAGCCACCCTTGCCTGGCATGCTTTTCAAATGTGTTTATTGATGTGTCATTTAAGTATAACAAAGCTCTTCATTAAAATTTTTATTTTTACTTTCCAAGTACAACATGTGTGTTCCTAGTACCCATGGAGGCCGGAAAAGCATAGGGTCCTCTTCAGCTGGAGTTGCAAGCAGTTGTGAGCCCCTATTACATGCTCGAAGTCTTCACCTCAGTGTTCCATGCCCATTTTTAAGCATGTCTTTCAAAATTAAGGACTTTTTGTTCTGTTTCTTGCTGACTGATGATATCATTATCCCGCCTCCAGTTTTTAATTTCCAGGTAAACTTTTTTCGCAGGTCCTATCTGAGGATATCAGAAGTAAAACCTGCAATCTCTGAGATTGCAAGCCCAGGACTCAACGCAGCCGTCAGTTAGGCAGTGGGGTCCGCCCCTTAGCCAATCGGCAGGCCCTATCTGGCTCGGGGTGGGGCCGTGCTGGAGGGACGAGCGGCGCGCGTGCGCAGAGAGCGCGCCCTTTGAGCCACCGTCTCTCGCGCTGTCACGTGGGAGCCCAGTAGTCATGGCGGCTGTCCGGAAGCCGGTGTTGCTGGGACTTCGAGACGCGGCGGTCCAGGGCTGCCCCAAGGGGCCCGCCGCCTGGACCGCTAGCAAGCTGGGCGGCGTCCCGGTGAGCGTGGCCGCGAAGCCTTGGCGGGGCCCGTGGGAGGGTGTCCCGCGTGGGGAGTGTCCCGCGGGAGGAAGCAGAGTTGAGTCCCAGGGACTGAGTCCCCGCTCCGCCCTCAGGACGCCCTACCTGCAGTTACCGCTCCGGGGCCGCGGTGTGGCGGCTGCGCGGAGCGGCTCGTGCTCGTCGTGCAGGTATACTGCCCGCTGGAAGGCTCCCCGTTCCACCGGCTCCTGCACGTGTTCGCCTGCGCCCGCCCCTCCTGCGGCGGCAGCGGGACGCGCAGGTAGGGGAGAAGTCCGCTAGCCTAGGAGAGGGCGGGGTGGGTCGGGTGAGACCAGGTGGGGCCGGACGTCGGGGGTGGAGCCCTCACGACATCTGTCTCGCCCCTAAGCTGGAAGGTGTTCCGCTCCCAGTGCCTGCAAGTGCCAGAGAAAGAGACTCTGAACGCCCAGGTAAAGCGACTCTGATCGGCACACTGTATGTTTTCTATAATTGGAAAATCTTTTCCAGCATCTCGTTTAAGACAACCTTTGTTGCTCTGTTTTTGAGACACAGGCTACCCTCTAGCCCAAGCTCGAGTTCACTGCCAGAAACTGGTTGGCCTAAATCCTCCCTGTTTCTGTGGTTACCGCTATATAGCACCACCTCCTATTTAAGACAGTTTTTTTTTTTTTTTTGATAGTTTTTTAAAAGATTTATTTTGGAGGCTGGAGAGATGGTTCAACAGCTAAGATCACTTGTTGCTCTTCCAGATGTAACTCCAGTTTCAGGGGTTCCAATGTCTTCTTCTAGCCTCAGTGGCACCAGGCACATACACACACACACACAGGCACACACACACACACACACACACACACACACACACACATTGCAAGCAAAACACCCATACACGTTAAATAAATTAAAAAAAAAAAATTCTGTTTAGTCAAGTGGTGGTGGTGGCGGCGGCGCACGTCTTTAATCTTACCACTTAGGAGGCAGAGGTAGGTGAATTTCTGAGTTTGAGGCCAGTCTGGTCTATTTAGTGAGTTCTAGGGCAGCCAAGGCAATTCAGAAACCATGTCTTCAAAAACAAAAACAAAACAAAAATAATTTGTTTATTTGTGTGTGTGTCTACCTGTGAAGTCCAGAAGAGGGTGTCAGATCCAGAGTCACAGGCATTTGAGAGCTTCCTAATGTAGATGTTGTGCTGAGCCATCTCCCCAGGCCCCTAAGACAAAACTTTTAAACCTGTTTTTTAAAGTTCAATTGAATGAATTGTAGTCTTTCAGAACCATCAAATCCTATTTTCTTACAGTTTTGTGACATTTTTAAAAAGACTTTATTTTCAATTACACATATATATGTGTGGATATGTGCACGCCAGTGCAAGTCTGTGGAGACAGTTGATCTCATGTGCTGCCTGATGTGGGTGCTGTGGAGCCCAGGCCCTCTCGAAGAGCAGCCAGTGCTCTTAACTGCCAAGCCATCTCTCCAGGCCTTGTGACTTTTTTAGTTTACACTTGAGATACATAGTTTACTAATTTTTCTCATTTGAATGAATGCAGGGAAGTGTACATATTCATGCATGTGTTGTGTGTGAAGTAGAAAAATACTTTGATTCTATCAAACCAAGACATACGTAAGCCTTTACTAGCTAAATTGATATAGCCTGGGGAGAAGTCCTGCAGTGACTTGTAGAAGCACATCTCTGAAGTGGCCCATCTGCTAGGCTACCTCCTGCAGTCAGGACACAGGTGAATGATGCTGCCCTTGTCACGGAACCTGGCATGCTGTCTTTGCTGTACCTGCATTTTCGGAACAACTCTCTCACATGGATCTCTCTCTGGTTTGTTTGGAGACAAGGTCTGGATCCATACCTCAGGGGAGTCTAGAAATCTGTGTCAGCCAGGCTGACATCAAACTCATGGCCATCATCCTGCCTTAACCTCCCCAGTGCTGATATGAACTACCATGTCCAGCCTGCTTCATGGCATTGCTCTTTTATCATGGTTATGGCTCTCTCTTCTGTGTACCTGACTAGCTAATTCCTGAATACATCTAATCTAAAATCTTAGCTGATAAAGAGTCTGGGAAATGTAGTTTAAAGCAATTTTTGGGCCATTTATTATAAAATAAAACTCAGGGACAAATAATAAAGATAAAAACCTAAGATGGGGGCTGGAGAGATGGCTCAGAGGTTAAGAGCACCGACTGCTTTTCCAGAGGTCTTGAGTTCAATTCCCAGCACCCACATGGTGGCTCACAATCATCTGTAATGAGATCTGGTGCCCTCTTCTGTATACATAATAAATTAAAAACAAAACAAAAACCTAAGATAATCATAAGTAATCACAAAAACACACTGCCACTGGTCGCTTCCTGTCCCCAAAAGGCCCATGAAACCTTCTGACCTCGGCTTCTCTTTTCAAGATCCTCTCTTTCTTGGGTCCATCAGTAAACTCTATGATCTATTATGACCAGCTTAATGTGAACCACGCCTCTTGAACCAGTGCTCTATTCCAATGAACATCAGAGCGAGAACAACACAGACAGAATTCCTGTAGTAGTAGTAGTAGCTCTTCCTGTTGTAGCCCCTACACTACATGAAGCTCAACTGAGAGATCGTGGAACAGACTGACTGAAGAAACCTTGACCTATGTGTACCACGTTGCCCCGAAAGAGAAGACAGGTTTTAAGTCACCTCTTACGTGTTTGGGGTGTTGTTTGTTTGGTTTTGGATTTATTTATTTAATTTTATGTGGATCAATGTTTGTCTGCATGAATATACGTGCCCCACATGCACTGCTGGTGCCTTTGAGGGTAGAAAGTGGCATTTTATCTCCTGGGACTGGAGTTAGAGATGGTTGTGAGCCGCCCAAACCTGGGTCCTCTGGAAAAGCAACAAATACTCTAACCACTAAGCCAGCTCTCCTGCTCCAGTTTTGTTTTTGTGTTTGTTTTGAGGCAGGGTCTCACTCTGGAGCTCAAGTTGGCCTGGAACTCTGAGCTCTGTCTGCTTCTGTCTCAAGAGTGCTTGTATTAAATGGATACAGCCCCATACCTAGTTAGGCTAGAAACCAGGAAGTTGAATTGTAGTGTGCCGGGGGAAGGAGCTCATATGCAGGCTCCCTGGAAGGTACAGGGATGGGTGGTGAGGCTGAAGGGATACAGGAAGTCATCTAGGTGTGATTGGCCTGTGTTGATTGGCTATTCTTCTAGAAACAGGGTAACGGCCTTGCAGCTGAGAACTGGTGTGAAGGCTCACAGGACTGGGGCAGTGACAGTGAGGAGACATCTCCACCGCCACCCACCTCAGATTTGGGGAATGATTCTAATGGTGTCAGAGCTGTAGACTGGACTGCGCAGCTCCAGGCTCTCTGCCTGCAGGATGGTGCCCCAGCTGTTGCTCACCCTGTCCCTTCAGGGGAAGGGCTGGCGGTCCATGCTGAAGTGCCACAGTTCCAGCCCTACTACATCTGTGTCGCCGAGGAGGAGGATTACGGGAACTCCCTGGGTCTTGAGCATGCCCACAGCCTTCTGCAGGACTACCAGCAGAGAGAAGGTGTTGACATGGAGCACCTGCTTTCCCTTTGGTAAGAACTTGCTACCAAGGTTGAGAGATTCAGGCAAGAAGCTGCCACAGTTGGTTCCCTTTTGTCTTGGTACCTATGGTGAGTTCTAGAGAGAAGGGATGTGACTGGGCTCTTTTGTTTTGCTCTCCTTGGATGAGAAAAACAGACTTAGGCCAGGGCTATCTATATCAACCAACCTGCATTAACTTTCAGACATGTAGCTGAGTGCCCTCAGGAACTGAACCCAGATGAGCACACAGGAGTTGGTACTGGCTGCTTCCTTTTCTCTTCTATAGTGTGTTCATTTGTTTCTGTTTTGCTTGGGGGTGCTATGGATTGAACGTAGGGCCTGCAACATGTTAAATGAATATTTTATCAATGAGCTGTGCCCGCAGCCCCTAGTCTCTTCATTTTTTTTTTTAAGATTTATTTATTCATTATATATACAATGTTCTGTTTGCATGTATAATGCAGGCCAGTAGAGGGCACCAGATCTCATTACAGACGGTTGTAAGCCACCATGTGGTTGCTGGGAATTGAACTCAGGACCTCTAGAAGAGCAGTCAGTGCTCTTAACCTCTGAGCCATCTCTCCAGCCCATCTCTTCATTTTTTAACAATTGTTTTATTTGTGTACATGCACACATGGAGTGCACATGTGGAGGTCAGAGACATAGAGGAGAATCTGCTCTCTTCCACCAGCACATGGGTTCTGGGGAAGGGAGTGAGCACCTTAACCCATTGAGACATCTCTTGGACCCTGTTTTGATTTTTTTTGTTGTTGTTGTTGTTTTAATTTTGAGACAGATTCTCATATAGATCAGGTCGGCCTTAAACTCTCTCTGTAGTCAAGGATGACCTTGAATTCCTGATCCTTCTGCCTCCACTTTGAGTGCTGAGATCAGGTTTTATGCACTGTTGGGGACCGAACCCAGGCTTTCCTGGTGGTAGGCAAGCACTCTACCAACTGAGCTACATCCACAACCCTCTTTGCTGATTTTATTTTTTAAAATTTCTGACAAGGCATTTGTGTGTGCACCTGTGTTTATGAGTACGGTGTGCACGTGCTGCCGCAGTCCGTGCACGAAATTCAGCGTTCATTTGTTCCTCTTCTCTTTTGTCAGCGTGTGGGTTCTGGGGATGGAACTCAGGTCTTTGTAATTGACAGCAAGCACCATCTTGCTGGCCTTCTGTTTTCATGTGTCCTTTTTTGTTCTTTGTTTTTGAAGACAGGGTTTCTCTGTGTATCTCTGACTGTCCAGGAGCTTGCACTGTAGACCAGGCTGGCCTCGAACTCACAGAGATCCACCTGCCTCTGCCTCCCGAGTGCTGGGATTAAAGACATGTGTCACCACCTCCACCCGGCCTTCATGTGTCTTTATAGCAGAGGATGATGAGTTGGAAGAAATGCCCCTTGTGTAATGACTCTGCTGTGATTCCAGAACTGCCTCAGGCTCTGAGGCCATTTCAGGTTCTCAGTTCTCATTTATGAAATGGGAAGGGTATCAGAGTTTTTGTTCCTTTATCACATACTTTGGTGGGTCCTGAGAGAGTAGATCTAGACAGACCATGAACCAAAGCACTAAAGAAGGAAGAACTGACGCTTGCAAGTTGGCCTTTGACCTCTACAGGTGCTATGGCACATGTGCACCAACCCTCACATCACGTGGTAATTAACAAACTAGAGAAAGAAAGCCATCTTGCTTCCTCTTGTGAATGCTCTGGTCTCGACACTCATGGTTTCACGTGGTCTCTGCTTCTCTCTAGTTCTTACAGTGATGGGGATGAGAAATATGAGAAGGCCAGTATTAAAAGTGGAGACCAAACGTTTTACAAGTTCATCAAGAGAATCGCAGCCTGTCAGGAGCAGATTTTGAGGTAAAGAAGACATGTTTTGTTTCTGGTTTTTTTTTTTTTTTTTTTTCCCAGAGCTGAGGACCGAACCCAGGGCCTTGGGCTTGCTAGGCAAGCGCTCTACCACTGAGCTAAATCCCCAGCCCTTTTAGTTTCTGTTTTACCGTAGAGGAAGCATATCAGTGAGCACCTACAGTCCCAGAGACTCCTCAGGGTAAAATGGGAGGGTCACCTGGCCAGCCTCAGCAACAGTGAGGCACTCATTTTTTTTTTTTTTTCATACTATATCCATGTTTATTGAGAGATGTCTCAAAAAGTAACTGAGAAAGGCACCCAGCATTCACCTCTGGTCTCCACATATATGGACATATACACAAAGAAATGTCTTTATTATAAGTGTTATGTTTAGTAGCCTTCCACCAGGTTCTTGTTTCTGAGAATATCTGCAGTCAGTTTCCTGGACACGATGTTGCTGGGCTAAAGGATATTAAACTTTTTGTAGACATTGGCAAATTTGCCCTTAAAAACACAGTGCCAGTTTCTGCAGGTGTATGGTGGTGTTTCAATTGTGACTTCAATGTTTACTTCCCTTGAAACGGAAGTTCACTGACCACTTTTTCAAGTATTTGTTTTCTACCTCTTACACCTTTTTTTTTAAAGGCTGGAGATCCGGTTCAGGACCATGTAAATGTTAAGCAAGCACTTCTCACTGAGCTGTAGCCCCAGACTTTAGGTTTTGGTTTCTTTTACAGTTGGAGTTAGCGGGACTGGCTATGCAGACCAGGTTAACTTAGAAGTGGCAGTCTCCCTGGGCCGCCACAGTCTCAGTGTTAGGTCTAGTAAGCTGCTGCTCAAGCTGGCTCTGCGAGTTGCCCATGCATTTGGGTACTGTGCAAGGACGGACTCATTGCACTGCCGTCTTGACGAGTCCAGCCTGCTGTAACTAGGGGGTTGCTGTTGTTTCTCTTGCTGCCCTGATTCATGTAGCTGTACAGGCTTTCGGGATCTTTGTATAATTGATCTTCAGTTTGCTTTTATCTTTGTTTTCTTTCTTTCAGACAGGTTTTTATGTAGCATAAAACCTGAACTGGTATCAAACTTGCTATGTAGCCAGGAATAACCCGAAATAGGACCCTGGACTAGAGAGATGGTTCAGTGGAAAGAGCACTGGCTGTTCTTACAGAGGACCTGGGCTTGTTTCCCAACACCCATATGGCGGATCACAGCTGTCTGTAACTCTAGTCCCAGGGGATCTGACACCTTCCTGTCACTGTGTGCTTCAGGCACACATGTAGTGTACATACACATGCAGGCAAAACATCCATTTATATAAATAAATAAAGGTTGTGAAAACCATCTGATCACCCTGCCTCCGCCTCTAGCACACTAGGTTGTATAGGCAGGCCTGTGTTACCATGTCCAGTTTATACAGTTCCAGTTATCAAACCCAGAGCTACACACATGATAGGTAAATAGTTTTGCCACACACATCTCTCAGTTCGTGTGTGATTGATTTTTATCTATTCTCTTTGTCTCTCACTTTGTGTGTGTTGGGAATCATACCCAAGACCTCAGCAATGGCACCCGAGGGTGCTGCCCTGTACTCTGTTCACACTTTCACTTCCAACCTGCATTGAATGCTATTCTTTTGTTTTTAAGGTTCATTTTAGTATTTGTGTATGTGTGCATGTACAGTTGTTCTCAGAGGCCAGAGGAAGGTGTCAGATACCCAGGAGCTGGAGTTAAAGACATCTGATGTGGGTGCTGGTAGCTGAACCCGGATCCTCTGGAAGAGGAGAACATGCACTTAACCGCTGAGCCATCATTCCAGCCCTAGAATTACAGGCTTAAACTGTGTGTCTTAGTTGGGTCTTTCCTTTCATCCTGTTTGCTGATAAATAGAGTGTCAAACTGAGGTCCTTAGGGGTGGTGGCAAGCACCCTTACTTGCTGAGCTGTCCTGATGGCCCTGACCTTGAACTTCTGATTCTCCTGCCAAGTAATACCAATTTCCCTTGATAACTGGCTGTTGGCAAACATGGGTTCTTTGATTCCAATCTTAATCATAAGATGAATGCTCAGGTTCCATATCACACAATACCTACAGGTGCATATAGATGCACATGTGCAGACATAACGCTATGTGTGTGGGCTATGCAATGGATTCAGTGGGGTAATGAAAAGCCTTACTGGAGGCAGAGGTGGAGAGGTGATGGAGAGGCCAATAAAGTCACTGGTGTGTTTATGTATGATGCTAACAAATCCGGTTGGCAAGCTTCTGGAGATACCTTGCCAAGCTGTGGGGTCAAAGGCTTGAATCGGGTTCTCAGGATGAACAAAGCTGCAGAGACAAGGGCAGGACTGTGGAGGCCACAGAGCTGAGGAACGGAACTGGTCTACAGGGAGGGAGGGAGAGAGGGAGGGCACTTCCCTTAGGTCATATCTGCAGCTGGGACTGAACTGAGCAAAGTCCCTGGGCAGTTGGCAACACACACCAAGTAGTCATGTAACAGGTCATGGTCACCCAGGTGTCCTCTTTGTGGTCCCAGGTGAGGATTTCAGGTCCTTCCTTGGTTAGGTAGGTGTGTTGGATAAATTTACAGGCCTGGTTTTGCTGATACGGTTTTGAGTATGTCCATGTGTGGTTCCCATCTATTTCATTAAGCTCAGAATGCAGCCTTTCTGCTCAAAAAGGGTGTCATCTGTCCTTTCAAGGTAAGGCAGACCCACCCTGCCTCTGAGTTTGCACTCAAAATGGAACCAGGGCATAGCTTAGCTGGAATCTGGTTGATACAATATGGAGTAACTTAGGGCAGGGCTCAAAGGCTAGCCTGTAAATGTCTTGTCCAACTTGCCTTATCCTCTTCAAGGCTGAAGATATTGTCCTAAACCTAGTCACCTTGAACTCCTGGGTGAGCAGTCTTCCAGAGGAGAGTGGATATTGGTAAGGGTGAGGCTGCACCGTGGACTGAAGTGATTATCTGAGAAGCACTTAGTCCTCTAAGTGAGGAGGACTTTTTTCCAGACCTCCTTTTGGGAGCAAGACAGTGTCAACAAGATGCATGTTGCTTAACTAAGTGATAATTAGGCAGGTCGGTCTCTTTAGTCCAGTCTGGTGTATATAGTGAGCTCAGGCCAGTGTCTATATAATGAGACCCTGTCTCAAATAAAATAAAATAGTATGTGTGGAAACCAGAAAAAGGAAACTTAACACATTGGTAAGAGTAACATATGAAGGGGTTCCATGACCCCAACCTCGCCTCTCCTTAGGGCCTTCCGTGGCATTGTACCAAGACTTCAGTTCCCTCGACGTGCTTCCCCCAGTGGCTGGGGATGCTCTGCTGCGAGCTGTGAGACTTTCCTCACTGTCTAGTCTGCTCCTGATGCCTGCAGTGGTCCTGATGCTGGTTGCTGGTGTGTACAGCTCTGATGCTTGACTCTTTCCTCCTGCCCTAGGTACTCGTGGAGTGGAGAGCCGCTCTTTCTGGTCTGTCCCACCTCGGAAGTCTCTAAGGTCCCAGCCTGCAGTGGCTGTGGAGGTCAGAGGACGTTTGAGTTTCAACTTATGCCAGCACTGGTCAGCATGCTCAGCAGTGCTAACCTAGGTGAGAAGCTCTTTACTGACTTTAGTGTGGGATGATATTGCAATGAAATGCTTTCTTTAATTATTAAATATAGAAAATTTGAGAAAATGTGAGAAATTTGTAATCTAGCAAAATTCTAATACCATTACGAACAATAGCCATTTTGATAATTTGAGACTGAACAAGCTAATTTGTACTTTTACAAAAAGGTTTATTATTTTATGTGTATGGTGTATTGCCCGATAATAAGATGAAACTTATTGTCATCTAAGAAAATTGCCTAGAGGCCAGCAAGATGGCTCAGAGGGTAAAGTAGATGTCTCATTGGGTTGGGTAAAGGAGTTTGTTCCAAATACCTGAGTTTGGTCCCTGAATCCCACAGTGGAAGGAGAGAACTGATTCCCAAAAGTTGTCCTCTAACTTTCACATGGAGTATGTGACATGCAAGCACCCAAGCACCCCCACACATACACACTAAGTAAAAATAAGTGCCATCGAGATGATTGAGCCTATAAAGAAATTTGCTGTGCAAGCCTGATGACCTGCATTGGGTCCCCAGAGCCACATACGGAGAGAACTGCCTCTACGGAGCTGACCTCCGACCTCCACCACCACAGGTACAGGGAACACCCACACAGTGATAAGTTAATTCTGCCAACTGCAGAGGACTAGGGATGTGCTGCTTGTCCTCCTTACTTGAGAGGCTGAGGCAGGCCAGTGCTTGAGGACAGCCTGGACAACACACTAACACTGGTTCACAAAGACGATGCGTTAGGGTTGGGTGGGGGCTGGACAGATTGCCGGTGATTAGAGCACTGGCTGTTCTTCCCTAGGACCCAAGCTCAATTCCCTGCACCCACCTTATCATGCTGTACCTTTTAGCGCTCTTCTTGGTGGAATCTAGAGCATGTGGTATTTTTTTAGGTCTTGCTGTGGAATTTGGAACCGTTCTCGTCTACACATGTGAGCAGAGCTGCTGGCCTCCAAATCAGCAGACTCCCATGGAAGAATTCTGTGTTATACAAGAAGACCCAGATGAACTTTTATTTAAGTAGAACACTTGCTCTTATTTATACAAATTAAAACAAATTTTCATATTCAAGTATATGTATATTATTTACCTTATTTTAGCTTCTCTCTTCCCTTGAGACAGGGTGGCCTTGAACTTAGGCAATCCTCCTGCCTCAGACTTAGCATATAAATTATTAACTAATGTTTTTGTTTGATTTATTGTTGTTTTTCTTTTGTTTTGTCTTGTTTGAGACATGGTCTCTCTGTGTAGCCTAGGCTGGTCTTGAATTCTACAATCCTCCTGCCTCAGCCTCCCAAGTCCTAGGATTACAGGTAAGGGCCGTCATGCCCAGCTCTAACTGTCATTTGTTTATTTGTTTGTTTGTTTGTTTGTTTGTTTTTCCAGACAGGATTTCTCTGTGTAACTTTGGCTGTCCTGAAACTCTTTCTGTAGACCAGACTGGCCTTAAACTCACAGAGATCCTCCTGCCTCTGCTTCCCAAATGCTAGGATTAAAGGTATAGGTCAGACTGGCGGTGGTGGTGCACGCCTGTAATCCCAGCACTCGGGAGGCAGAAGTAGGTGGATCTCTGTGAGTTCGAGGCCAGCCTGGTCTACAAAGTGAGTTCCAGGAAAGGTGCAAAACTACACAGAGAAACCCTGTCTCAAAAAACCAAAAAAAAAAAAAAAGGTATAGGTCATCACCAACACCTGGCTATTAACATTTTGTTGTTTTGTTTTTGTTTTTTTGTTTTTGGAAACAGGTTTTCTCTGTGTAACGACCGTAGCTGCCCTAGAACTTACTCTGTAGACCAGGCTGGTCTCCAACTCAGAGATTGCCTGCCTCAGCTTCCCTAGTGCTGGATGGAAGGTGTGCACCACCACCACCACTAGACTTAACAGTTATTTTTAATATTGCCCTTTTCTTTCTCTTGGAGACTGTCCTGGGCTTGACTGCACCTCCTGATTGCGAGGATCAGGGACTATATGCATGGTAGCATTTATAGTATTTCCTCCTGGCCTGGAAGCCAGTGACCCTGTCCACAGACACCCTGGTGGGTATTCTGTCTCTAGTGTAGCAATCGGCACCTTCCCATCCCCCTCCAATGTACCCCACTGCACCCTTTCTCATCCCTGCAGAGAGTCTTGTCTTTAGACCTGGCTGCCTAGACCTGCCCTGTGACACACACACACACACACACACACACACACCCAGCATTCTGCTCCTGCAGCATCCAAGGATCTCCGTGCCATGGCCTACCATCTGCTGTCCACTTGCTCAGTCTCCCCTTCCTGCATTCAGTTTCTTCTCCCTGACAGCAGTGTGGGAACACTCCCACTAATCGTGCTCCAGCGTGCCCTTGACTCTGCAGTGAGGAGAATGAGTCTTGGTGAGTGGGTGTGGTCACGTGCGCAGTGTCGCTGGGAGAGCTTTCTGAAGGAAAGTGGCCATGTGCACAAGCTGACGGTTTGGGCCAGAGAGGCTCTAGCTTGGCTGACCATAGCACTGCACAGAGCTGGTCATCTCTCTCTCTCTGCCATGCCAGGAAGTCACCACCAGTTTCTCTGTGGTGCCTGTGCTATAGTCAGCGACTGCCTCAGCTGGCTAGACCAGCTACTCCAACTAGAGCAGAAAGTGACTGATTACATCCACAGCTGCGGCCCTTTGAGCTTCTTCAGGTTGCTGTCAAGGGGCATCTTGACAATAAGAATTGTTGCTAATGGGGATGATACAGGGGGAGTTAGCTGGGTTGGGAGGTTGCTCAGTGGTAGAGTTTGGCAAGGCCCTGGTTCATCCCTAACACTACCAAAAAAAAAGCCATTTCTACTTTCTCAGATTGCTATGAGTTACATTGCTTATTCTTTTTTAGATAGGGTCTCCAGTTTGCTGTGTAGTTAATGATGATCTTGAACTTCTAATTTTCTTACTTCTACTTCCAAAGTTACAGGAACATACTGCCATGCTTGGTTTATAGAGTATTGGGGATCAAAGCTGGGCCCTGGTCATGCTAGGCAAGCACTACCAACCTACCCTCTACCTCAGTACCAACCTACCCTCTACCTCAGACCCGTTTATAGTTTTCTGAGACATAGTTCCAGGCTGGCCTCATGTTAGCCATTCTCCCTCTGTCTCTCCCTTTCCTACTTTAGGTGAAGATAGGCTGCTGACCAAACGTGCGTGCGTGCGTGCGTGCGTGCGTGCGTGTGGTGTGTAGGTGCACAGAGGTCAGAAGAAGGCATCCATGACCTCTTCCAGGATTCTCCATCTTATTTGATGCGTGGTCTCTCTCTGAACCTGGAGATCATGTATTTCTACTAGTCTGGCCCCAGTGAGCCCCAGTGATCTTCCTGTTTCTTTCCCCACCAGTGCTAGAATTATAGAGCTACAGGCCTTAATAGACCACACCCCACCTATTACGTGGGTGCTGGGATCTGAATCAGTCCCTCATGCTTACACAGCAAGTGCTCTTACACACTGAACCATCTCTCTCCAGCTCAGCTCAAGCATCCTTGAGTTTGGTTATGTGTATTTGTGGTGGGTGTTACCTATTTAAACTATACAGCTGAACAGAGGCTTTCCTGCAGTCCTATAAGACATTGTGACATGTGAAGAAAACAAGTCTGCTATACACCCATTTAGATGCACCACTGTGTGTGAGGCCGTGGGTTGCAGAACTAGCAATGTCAAAAAAGGAAGTTACACACTTAGTGCTCTGTTAAAGACTCTGTTAAAGGGAATAGAGAGGCACAGTGGAACAGGATTGTTGCATGGGGAGGGGCTTACAACTCCCACTTCCTGCACTTAATATCATAAGTTCCTTTTAGAACTCATCATGCAGGGCAAATATCCATCCTCCTGGGAAGCGCATCTGCTAGATTAGTTTCAGGATGGTATTTCCAGTGCTGGGGGAGAACTCGGCTTATATGCAGGAGTGCCCTCTGCCCTGGTGAGGCCCTCTTGTCCTTCCTACACTTGATACTTCCAGGTACTAGCATAAGAAATCCTCTAGGCTAGCCTGTGAGCCAATCAGCTGCAGAGAAAGACAACACTTCAAATGGAAAATTTTTCTGTTTTCTGTCTTTAGAGTCACTGTTTTCTTTGATGAGCATGAACTGAGAAACAGAACCACCGACAAATGCATAAAATACCAACCAGGGTGGAGTCAGCTGTTAAGAGCACCGACTATTCTTGCAGAGGACCAGGGTTTAGTTTCACAGCACCCACGATGTAGCTCACAAACTTTTGGAACCTTAGTTCCAGATCTGACCTCTCTTCTGACCTCTACAGGGTCTGCATGTACATGGTGCATGGGAACTCACACACACACACTCACACACAAATAGAAATAAGGTGGAGAGTGATTAGAATAAGATACCCCGAGTTCTCCTCTAGCCTTCACATAGAGTGCATGTGTGTATATGTGGACACACAGAAAAAGTGCATCTAATTAATGCTGTAGATTAATTGTAACACTAATCTTAGAGGGTCTTAATAAACACGGGAGCCAGATATTGGGGTGAACGCTGAAAGATCAGAGAAACAGAACAAACCACAGCTAACCTCACCTCGCAACTGATCTTGTTTCCTCAGACTGGAAGCCTCTGAGTCCTCATCCAAATGGATCTCAGCTGAACTGCTGCTAAAATCCTAAAAGCTTAACCAGGCTAGTTCCTGGTCCTCACACCTTATATGCCTTTCTGCTTCCTGCCATCATGTGGCTTTGAACTCAGAGATCCAGATAGATCTCTGCCTCCAGAATGCTAGGATTAAAGGTGTGTGTGTGCCAACATTTTCTGGCCTTTATATCTGTCTAGTGGCTGTTCTGTTCTCTGACCCCAGATAAGTTTATTAGGGTGCACAATATTTTGGGGAACACAATACCACATTTCTTCTTTTTTGTCTAAAACTTTAAAAAGCTTATAACTAATACAAGAAATACTATATCCAAAAAGTATATACAATATATACAGTCAAGAATTATTTTAACCATCTCTAGTCCATTAACATTTGACAAATTCAGACAAAATACTCCATTATAATATATTAATAATGTCCAGTCCATTAGCATTTGACAAATTCAGATAAAAATTTTCATTACTTATCCTATTTAAAACAAGTAGTTCCTTTTTAAAAAGTTGATTCAATAATCTCCCTTTTTATCTTACCATATCCATATTCTCTTTTTTTTGAGTAGATCAACAAATCTACCTTTTACTATTTTTATATCTTCCCTTTTTTCAGAGTAGATTCAATGAGCTACCCTTTTCTGTATCTTTTTTTCTTTTTTTTAAAACAAGAACTTTGTATCTCATCTCCTTTGTTTAGCCTTTTTTTTTTTTTTTTTGACCACTAACAATTAACAACTTGTAACCAACCATCATAAACAACAATATCCATAACTCAAACTACCAAAAACACCCATCCCACCTCTTGGGAATGTGGGCTTCTTGTTCTTAAAATTACTTCCTGCTTTCTAGGGGGCAAAGACATCTTTAGGGGATCCTGAAAAGAAAATATTTGGGTTAATTGTCAGGTCCTGAGAGAGTTAGCTGTATCATTTGTCTAGTCTCTGCATGATGGGGAAGTGCAGGGCTTGTCTCAAGTCCTTGCTCAGTACTCTGTGAGTCTGGATCACCTCAGCCAGCTGTCTTGAAATTGTCCTGAGCAGTTTGGAGTCCAAAGTAGATCTTTCGGTAGTGTTAATCGGCTTAACAGCTTTACCATAGTCCATGTGGAATCATCATTGTGGGGTCCTGTCATCCTTTTGAAGATTTCAAAGTTGCTGTTAGGAGTGTTAATAAGAAAGACTGTTTAGAATTTTGTCTACACTGCCTGTACTGGGATCAGTGTAAATCAGGGAATGTCTTATTTTAAAAAATAATTTATTTTATGTGCATTGCTATAAAAGTGTTAGATCCCCTGGAACTGGAGTTACAGACAGTTGTAAGCTGCCATGTGGGTGCTGGGAGTTGAACCCAGGTCCTCTGGAAAAGCAGCCAGTGCTCTTTACCGCTGAGCCATCTCTCCAGCCCCCAGGGAATTTCTTTATGGCCACTTCCAGGACAGAAAAGTTGGGGATGATCAGAGTTCCTGTGACCTGATTCCATCAGAGGTATTCTGTCTAGCTCTGTGGCCTGCCTTGAGAGTTACCAGCCCTGAATGGCTGACTAAAGCCACGGTATATATTAGATAGGTGCAAAAGTAATTGCAGTTTTTGCATTGCTGAAATTTTAATATTGGAATATATTTTTTATGTTTATTTTTATTTTTATTTTTTATGTGTATGAGAGCATGTTTGTGTGAATGTATGTGGTGTGTGTGTGTGTGTGTGTGTGTGTGTGTGTGTGTGTATGTATGTGTATATATGTATGTATGTGTTCCTGTCCAGGAGGTGGAGTTACAAACAGTGGTCAGCTGCCTTAAAATAGGTCCTCTACAGTAGCAGTGTGTGCTCGTAACCTCTGAGCTAACTTTCCAGCCCATGGAGTATATTGATAAATGTGGCTATGCTGTATACCATTTTGATATGCATTTCCTGCCCTTTTTTAAAATGACTTGTTTGCAGCTTATTTTATATTATGGAAATATGTTAGACAAAATGCAGATTTGGGGCTGGAGAGATGGCTCGGTGGTTAAGAGCACTGGCTGCTCTTCCAGAGGTCCTGAGTTCAATTCCCAGCAACCACATGGTGGCTCACAACCATCTGTAATGAGATCTGGTGCCCTCTTCTGGCCTGCAGGCATACATGCAGACAGAACACTGTAGAATGAATGAATGAATGAATGAATGAATGAATGAATAAATAAATAAATAAATCTTTTTTTAAAATGCAGATTTGAAGCCGGGTGGTAGTGGCATGCACCTTCAGTTCCAGCACTCAGGAGGCAGAGGCAAACAGATCAGAGTAATTTTGTGATCTGAGTTCAGGATGTGTGACAAAGCAGCAGAGATGACTCTCATCAATGGCACATTTGGTTGCTAAGTAACAGTCCACAGAGCAGCGGTTCAGGAACAGCTGGCTGATACCCACTTAGTGTTGGCTCAGCGAGTTCTGCAGAGGCAGTGAATGAGAGCCTTGAAGAGTTAATGGCTGACATCAGGAGTTGACAGCTGGAGGGGTGGTTTTCAAAGAATTCACCATGGACCATTCAATCAGCAGTCAAATTAGAAAGGTGAAGAAGCTTGATAAGTGGGTGCCTCATGAGCAGACTGAAATCTGAAAACTGGTTTGGGTTGCCGTTCTGTCCTCTCCTATTCTGCACAGTGGACGGTTTTTTCATTGGATTGCTGACGTGATGGCGAGTGGACTTAAGCTTCCCCAGCACCTGTCTCACTGAGGCTGCAGTGGTTTTCACCGCTCCCTGAGCTTCTCTACACTTCCCAAGAATGGCAAGAAGAAAGATGCCGGAAAGTTGGCCAAGAAAGACAGAGTCCAGTAAGCCAATCTGGGGGCAAGGCAAAAAAGGAGTGTGGTCCCCAGGCTGGTTCAGGAGAAGCTCTGGCACTTCATGCTATTTTTTTGTTTGTTTGTTTGTTTTTACTTGATGTGCATTGGTGTTTTACCTGCATGTATATCTGTGTGAGGGCATCAGGTTGGTCCCCTAGAACTCACCTAATGCTATTTAACAAAGCTCCATATGACAAACTGTAAGGAAATTCCCAATTGTATGTAGGCTTATTACCCCAGCTCTGGTCTCAGAGACTCAGCCCTGCAGGAGTTCCTTAGCAAATGGCTTATCAACCTGATTTCAAAGCACAGAGCCCAAGTAATTTACACCAGAAACACAAAGGGTGGAGATGCCCTGGCTGCTGTCAAAGATGTAGGAACAGGTTCAATCAACTCAACTGTACATTTGGAGAACTTAATTTTTTTTTAAATGGAAGGTATATAGCAACCAGCCATAATCAGTTCAGTGGTTGAGCAGATAAGAAACTCCAGTGCCTTCCTGGAAGCCAAACTTGAACATTCATGGTTGCTGTTTGGTAGTCAGCTGCCAATCTGATCCACTTTGGCTTTCTGAGTCTCTGAGAAGCAGGTACACCTAAGAAGTACACTCAGCCAATTGGTGGCGGCGGCGGCGGCGGCGGCGGCGGCACACGCTGTTAATCCTAGCACTCAGGAAGCAGAGGCAGGCAGATCTCTGTGAGTTCGAGGCCAGCCTGGTCTACAGAGTGAGTTCTATGACAGCCAAGGCAACACGGTGAAACTCTGCCATGAAAAACAACAACAAGGATAAAAAGTACACATTCACCAAGCCCTCAGGAGGCAGAGGCAGGCCAGCCCTGGTCTACATGGTGAGAATGGACCCTGCCACAAGACAAAATAAAACTAACAAAAATGTGCAGATTGTAATTCCCATTTTGATTACTAAAAGTGTGTTCAACTCTGTTTATAATTTAAAATCTACTGTCTAATACAATTCCTTTTGCACTAACATTTCCAACTCTTTGTTTCGTTTTTGTATTTGTACAAGAGCACTATTAATATAGTAAGTGAAAATATTATTTGGTGTGCAGCATGTGTTTGTGAGGGGCAGGGTCTCACTAGATGACCCTGGAACTGGCTATTTAGTAAACTCGCCTTGAACTCTCAAGAGACTACCTGTCTCTGCCTCCTGCCACCACACCCAGCACTGCTCTTTTGTAATGATGACACTAGGACTCTGAGCATGGTAAACACACCCAAAATCCTCAGCCCAGAATATCCATTTTCTTTGTGCGCATCAAGTATCGAGTCCTATCCTTTGCATATATATAAAAAAACATAACAATTTTCTTTTTTGGTTTTTTGAGACTGTTTCTCTGTGTAGTTTTGGTGCCTGTCCTGGATCTCGCTCTATAGACCAGGCTGGCCTCGAACTCAGAGATCTGCCTGGCTCTGCCTCCTGAGTGCTTGGTGAATGTACTGTTGTTGTTGTTGTTGTTTTGTTTTTCATGGCAGAGTTTCACTGTGTCGTTGGGATTAAAGGCGTGCGCCACCACTGCCTGGCAATAACAATTTTAATTTGACATGTTCCTTACATATAGAGTCATAACTTTTAAAAACCCCTACATCAGGAGCCTTCGTTGGGCGCTCAAACCAAGGTCGTTAAAAGACGACCCGAGGCTTCTCAGGTCTGTGCTCCTGTAGAACAACAGGTCGTGAAGGTATCCCAAGTCTCAGGGTCTCTCCAGGACCCAACCTGGCGCGGGCTGGCAGCCGCAGTGCGCAGGAGCGGAAGCTGGGCCGCCCTTCCCCCCACTGGCTTCCGGCTGCCGCTCGGGTTCTCCCGCCTCCGACTGCGCGGCGGCTCGTGGACGTCCCGCCATGGCACTGTCGCGGGGGCTTCCCCGGGAGCTGGCCGAGGCGGTGTCCGGCGGCCGGGTGCTGGTGGTGGGCGCGGGCGGCATCGGCTGTGAGCTGCTCAAGAACCTGGTGCTCACCGGCTTCTCCCACATCGACCTGGTGAGGCCCGGGCTCCGGCTGAATGGCGGGCTGTCTGCGGGACACGGGGCCCGGATTCTGGGCGGGAGTCAGGGCGGCGGCGCCCGAGAGGCCGGGGGGGCGGGGGGTCAGGATCGCCGCACCGGGAGCGGATTGGTGAGCACGCTGGGCCCCGGCTCCCCGGCCTCCGTCCCTGGGCCTGCGCGCGCCGCCTCCAGAGCCTGTTTCCCCAGTTACTCTGGGATGCAGGAAGTGGCCGAGCCCCCGGTGGATGCTGTGACTTTAATTCGAACGTGCCCCTAACTTCGAAGTTAACGACCCGCGGCAGAGCGGCTTGTAGCCACCAGCAGCAGCACCCCGGGCGTGCACACATGCATTCACTCGAGTATGCCACCGGCCTTCAGGTTGCAAGTGCTGTCTGCATCCCGTTTTATTTTTAACAGATGAGGGAAGTAAGACGCTATGAGGTTGAGTAACTTATGCTGGGGTGGACGCCGCTAGTGGCTAGATAAACTCCTTCGGGGCGCGTGTGCCTCTGGGCTGGGCACAGTGCAGATGGGACGCTGTCGGTTATGACATTAAAGATACTCCCTTGGGTTTGCGCGATTGGGTGACCACTTGTAATCCCTGCAATCAGGACTTTGAGGTCCGCTTGGACTACATAGCAAGACCTTAAGAAATTTAAAAAAAGGTTTTGGTTGTCATAATTCTCAGTTTTGCATTAGTGTGCAATGACAGGAAGCCGCTGTAATTTGTTAACGTGTTGGAGATACTATCTGGAACTTGGATGTGAGTCGGAAATGCCTTAAGGTTTAGCAGAAACATGGAATGAACTTAAAGGTGTCAGGGTGTAAACCGAGGCAGAACTGGAGTCTATGCAATTTTCATTGGTTAGGTTTTACACCCAGTTCCAGTCAGTTCCAGTCCGCAGAAAATCCAGTATGCTGGTAACTCTGGATGCTATGTTAAAAAGTAGTTTTTGTAGCAGATAAAAGTGAATTGAAAAATAAATGTTATTTGTTTTAATTGTTTTTCTTTGGTTTAACATTATTATGAGTATTAGTATTATGGCTTTTCGAGACAGGGTTTCTCTGTGTAGCTTTGCGCCTTTCCTGGAACTCACTCTGTAGACCAGGCTGGCCTCGAACTCACAGAGATCCGCCTGCCCCTGCCTCCTGTGCTGGGATTAAAGGCATGCGCCACCACCACCCGGCTGGTTTAACCTTTCTAATGAACTTTAAAGTACAAATGGATATTTCAGTGCTTATATGTTTTGTAATTGTTCACAAACTACCCCAAACTGTTAGGGTGCTTCACGATGAGACCACTTTGTCTGTCGTTTAGTGAGTTTATTGAACTAGAATGCAGACAGTAGTAGCTGTTACTTTTTTTTTTCCTTTCAGGTAGCAGTTAGATTAAAATTTATTTTTATTTAAAAATCTTTCCTTTAGTTTTTGTGTATGGGCCTTTTGCCTGCGCATGTGTCTGTGCCTGGTGCCCTCAGGCCAGAAGGGGGCGTTGGATCCCCTGGAACTGGTGTTAGCAATGTAGGTGCTGAGAATTGAGCCCCAGGTCTTATGCAAGAGCAACCAGCTCTCTTAACTATTGAGCTATCTCTCCAGCTCCTAGGTTAGATTTTAAACATGAGGTTTTTTTTTTTTTTTAAGCTGTATGTAAACTGTTTCCTTTAACAGCCCTCAAGTAGTCCTGAGGGAATATGTATAGGAAATTAAAGCCACAAACATTTCCAGGTGTGATCACCACAGCACTTGGTGAAAACCAAGTGGGCACAGTGAACTACACTACATTTGAAATAATCGGACAGATGGGTGTTTATTAATTTGGGGTGTGGAGCCCAGGTGACACTTAAGGGTGTGTTCCTGGGGCACTGTCTTTTTTTTTTTTTTTTTTGGAGACAGGGTCTCTTTGCCCTGGAACTCTCCAAATTTACTAGACTATGCCTGGCTAGTCCCAGGAATCTCCCATTTCCACCTTTGGGATTGCAAAGCTTGCCGCTGTGCTCAGCTTGTTTTAATGTCGGTTCTGGGGGATTGAACCCAAGTCCTTGTAGCTGGCAGGACAGCCACTTCAATGCCTTCTGTCTCTTTTGCCTTTTTTGTTTTATTTATTTATATTTTGAGTCAGGGTCTCAATATGTAACCCTAGCTGATCCTGGACCTCATTATAGAGACCAGGCTGACCTCCAGCTCACAGATATAGTTGAGTGCACCACCTTGCCTATTGGGAAATTTTGTTTTTTAAATAAACCAAAGCTTTTATGCTTCTTAAGGAATTCCCTAAAACATTGCCTGAAATAGGATTAAACAAAAAATTAGCCATCCTTGATGCTTTCTTGGGGTTACCTTTGATATTGATACCGTTCTTCCCATATACTTTAGATGTAACTTTAGCAATTTGGGTGTGACTTGTCCGGAGAAGCACTTTCTCTGCTAGCTGGTAAGTCCTAGGTTATGAATGCGGAAGATAATGATGTTTCTCAAACATTGTGACTTATCTGGGTTTCTGCATTTGTAGATTGATCTGGATACTATCGATGTCAGCAACCTCAACAGACAGTTCCTATTTCAAAAGAAACATGTTGGAAGATCCAAGGCTCAGGTAACTTTCCCATGTTGTGTTTCCATCCCTTTGACAATGAACAAACTTTCCCTGAAGAGGGAGAAAGCAGGTGAAGCGCTCGCTTGCTCTTTCTCTCCCCCTCCCCTATGATTAACATTTTGTTCACTTATTGGGGGGGGGCATGTGTGCACGCCACTGCTTCATCGGAGGGGTGGCAGTCAGGAGAGCTGGGTGGTCCTGGGATTGAGTGCAGGTGATGAGACGTAAATGTGTTTACTCACTGAGCCTTCTCCACACAAGCCCAGCTCTTTAGCTTCAGAATCCTGAGGAGTGAAGGAGTAAGAGTAGCCCACACTCTCCCCTTTTTGGTCTGAAAGGAAATGAATCCTGAATCCTGTAGTTGAGGAATCTTTTGTACCCTCTTCATATTTAAGTTTGCTCCTTTACATCTTAGAGGCCAGCTTCCGTGTAGCTAGAAAAGATGCTCCCCTTTGAATACTCGTCCTGGGTTGGTGGGGTCAAAGGTCTTGTTTTTGCTTTCAGCCAGCCCCATCCCTCCCATACACACCATTGCATTGGCTTATCCTTTTCTTAGATTGCAGCCTTCCCCACGGGTATTTGCCTGTGTCCTTTCTACACTGCCAGCTTTAGTTCGGCTAACCTGGCTGGCTAGTAATAGGCTCTTAAGTGAGGGAATAACACTGATTATTGCAGTTTAGTTTAGTTTTGTACTGCTGGGTATACACAAATGCTCTACCTCTGAGTTAGAGAGCCCCAGACCCACAGTATCTATTTTCTCTGAAGTTTGCCATTCACATAGAAGTGGTCACAGGCAGGGGAAAACTAATTTTATGATTAGGTATACACTAAATGAAATCTTTTTTTTTTTTTTTTAAGATTTATTTATTTATTATGTATACAGAAGCGAGTGCCAGATCTCATTACAGATGGTTGTGAGCTACCATGTGGGTTCTGGGAATTGAACTCAGGACCTCTGGAAGAGCATTCGATGCTCTTAACCTCTGAGCCACCTCTCCAGCCCCCACTAAATGAAGTCTTAACCACATTTTTTATATATAAATAAGATTACCATGTATATATAAGTAAGTGAAGTGACCATGTGTATGTCAGATTTCCGGTGTCAACAAAAATGCTACAGTAATTTGCTGTTGGTTTTTTCAGGTCGCCAAAGAAAGTGTGCTCCAGTTCCACCCCCAAGCTAACATCGAGGCTCACCATGACAGCATCATGAAGTACGCACACCATTCTGTTTAAAGCTGTTGGCTATGAAATTTTAATTAACCTTTTAAAGTATGAGGTGTTTTTATTTATGTGAGCCCCGGATGATTCTGAATTTGTAAGATAACTTCTAGAATACTTACAACATGATAAGTCAGTGCCCACATCAGTGGCATTGCTTTTTCCAGTTCGTGTGCATTTGGACTATTTAGATAAGAGATGTTTTAATATCAGTGAGGAAGTTACTTGGAAACTTAGAAATGACTGTACTTTCATGCCTGAGGATCTTCTAATGCTGTGTATAGTGATGGTGTTTGACCCCACTTACCTCAATAATGATAGATAAGTCTGTCTTTATGGAGGTGTTAGAGCAGAAATCCATGAGTCTAAGACACACACACACACACACACACACACACACACACACACACACACGGCTGGTAGTAAAAGTAGTTCCTGTTGAAGTACTAGAATTAGAGAGCCTTACTCTTTCTCAAGGCACTCGTCTCTTGGGCTATTTCTAACTCTGGATGTTTGCTCTGTAGACCTGCCTTTTGCCTCCTACCCCGTGCCACTTTCCCAGTGCTGCTAAAAGCAGAGCCCCAAGGGGCCTGAACCCTGCCCAGTTGTGACCATGGGAGTTGAAACTGCAGGCCTAGCAGAGCCTGGGAATGTGTTCCTTGTATGTTCCCAAGCACTTGCTACGCTGAGAAGGGGGTTGGGTGGGGGTCGGGGCACTGGTGAGGTTATGCCAGCTTTCTGTCAATTTAAGGGTTTGTTCTGGTGCCTTAGGTTGCTGGTCAGAAAGGAGAGAAATTTGAGAATAGTTCCTTTAAAATATGCTTGTGTTAGGAAAATTCCAGCCTTCCTGTGTCTATGGCATGTTATTTTTACAGTTATTTGTCCTTCTTGGGACTCTTATTTATTATACTGAGAAAAATCATACAAGAGGCCAGTTTTGGTGACTTTTTGTTTTTGCTTTCCAGCCCAGACTATAATGTGGAATTTTTTCGACAGTTTATATTGGTTATGAACGCGTTAGATAACAGAGGTAAGGTGTTTTTAATACATTATTTCACATCTCGTTTCCCCTCTTCCCCGTGTCCGATCTGGTTAGAGATTTAGTGTCCAAGTATGAGTTAGAATTTAAGGAGACCCAAAGGGAAATGGGAAAATAGGTGGGGCTTTATGGGTGTGTGACTGTCTGTTGGCCAAGCCAGTCTGGAACTCACTATGTTCCCCCAGACTGACTTCAAACCAGTTACAATCCTCCTGCCTCAGTCTCTGGTGTGCTAGGACTTCAGGTAGAAGTAGTGCCAGTTGATGTCTGTTTTCTCTGGGACTGATTTTATATTTTTTCCTGCACAGTCAGCCATCATCCACTTTGCTATTCTACCAGAAGGTATAGTTAGAAGTACAGTGAAGATTCTGCAGAGTATCTGTTTCAGGTTGTTGTAGGATGTCTTGATTTGTGCATAGATCTAGGAAATGTGACTCCCTGGGCGTCACTCAGGATGATTACAATACAAATGGGCCAGAGCACCAGGTGATTTTAAAGTGCCTTAGGGTGAGGCGGTGAGGTGCTAGTTGTTCTGCTGTGTCCTGACACAGGATCTTCAGACTTGCAGAGGCTGGGGATGATCCATTGTGATGGATTCATTCTGCTTCTGCCTCCCAGGGGCTGGATTGCAGGCTGTTCAACAGGCCTAGTGTAAGCTGTTCTAGTTAAAGGCTATGGCTCTAGAATTGTCCAGCTGTACCTGTACCACAGAGACAAGGTCCTCGTAGGTGTAACAAATTTGTTTCTGGAAAGCCAGGCATGGTGGGCACATCTTCAATCCCAGCACTGGGGAGGCAGAGGCAAGTCGATCTCTGTGAGTGTGAGGCCAGTCAGCCCTACGTAACAAGCTGCAGATCAGCCAAGGATTACATAGTGAGACCCTGTCTCGGGAAAAAAAATAGTGTTGTAAAGTGTGTATACTAATTACTAACAGGGAAAAACATTGGAAGCCTAATTACTCTTATAACCTGCCCCATCTTTTGTCTCCTAACCTTAAACTTCTTAATGGTTCCCAGTTAGTGTCCATCCACTGCTACGGATTACTTGATGATAGAATGATGACATGTTGAGAAATGGATGGAATAGTTTGCTCAGCTCACACTTTGCTGTCTTAATGCTTTGGTGTTTTTTCTCTAAATTTATTTATTTATGTGAGTGAGTGTTTTTTCTGCTTGCATGTCTGTGTAACATGTGCTGACCTGGTGCTCAAGGGATCCAAAAGAGGAGGCTAGAGCCCCTGGGACTGGAGTTACAACATGGAGTTGTGAGCCACCATGTAGGTGCTGGGAATTGAACCCAGGGTTCTCTGAGGAGCAACCAGTGCTCTTAACTGCCAAGCCATCTCACCAATCCTACTTTTGATGTTTTAGAAGTGCCTTGAGTCAAACCAGGGCCTCATGTCAGACCACACAGGCTGCACCTGCTCTGGCACTTGGGAATCATTTCTAAGAGTCTTTCTCTAGACTAAATTTGCAATCTAAATTCCTTAGTTTTTGGTTTTGCTGAGTGTCCAGTAATGGCATGTTGTTGGCCAAGGATATAGCCCAGTGTTGCAGACAAAAGTGGTTGTGTTATCTTCACCATAGTCACGGTGAACATTTGCTTTACTGAAGGCAAGAAATTGTTTTCATGATTGTCTTCTTGAACTTGTTGGTGTCATCAGAAACTCACTAACTAGTGTTTTTCTTTCAGCTGCCCGAAACCATGTAAATCGAATGTGTCTGGCAGCTGACGTGCCTCTCATTGAAAGTGGGACTGCTGGTTATCTTGGACAAGTGACCACTATCAAGAAGGTGAAGAAACTGGAGACCTAGGAAGGACAGAAATTCAGATGTATATAAGCAGGCCAGCATCCAACATACAGAGATTTCATGCTGTATAAGACAGAGTGGGGGCTGGAGAGATGGCTCAGTGGTTGAGAGCACTGACTGCCCTTCCAGAGGTCCTGAGTTCAATTCCCAGCAACCACATGGTGGCTCAAAGCCATCTGTAATGAGATCTGGTGCCCTCTTCTGGCCTGCAGGCATACATGCAGACAGAACACTGTATACATAATAAATAAATAAATCTTTAAAAAAGGGGGGAGGACAGGGTGATTCGTGGGTCCCTGGGTGGGTTCGTTCAGTTCTCAGATAACCTCCACCCTCAGATAAAGCTGGAGGCACACTAAAAAGGCAAGAGGAAGAGAGCTTTGACTTTGCCGTGTTGTTTCATTTAACTGATCTATTAAAATCCTTCTGGGTGTGGTAGTGCATGCCTTTAATCCCAGCACTCATCAGGCAGAGGCAGGTGGATCTGTGAGTTTGAGGCCAGGCTGGTCTGCAGAGCAAGTTCCAGGACAGCCAGGGCTACACAGAGAAACCGTCTTGAAAAACCAACAAACAAAAATCCTTTGACTGCCATGACAAACTGTACAAAAATCCTTAGTTGTTGTGGGACTTTGTGTCATGTTCCAAATGATAGGCAGTAATCAGACTTGCAGAAGTTGCAAGGCCAGGCATGGTCTCGTATGCCCTCTTTAACCCCTGCAGCCAGAAGCGGGGCCAGGAGGATGTGCTTGAATTCCAGCCCAGTCTGAGGTCTTGTTTCAAAACAGATCAAAGTTACCTTGTGGCCAGTGAGGTGGCTCAGCAGGTGCTTGCTGCTAAGCCTGACAGCCTGGGTCTGAGCCCTTGGACCCACGTGTTAGAAGGAGAAAACAAACTCACATGAGTCCTTTCCACACAGGTGCTGTGGTGCTCCTGTGCATGTACACACACTAAATACATGTAAGAAGTCAATGGCTAACTGTGGGCTTGGGGGTCTAGTTCAGTTGTAGAATGAGGTAATAACCAATCTCAACTTGAGAGTGTTCATTTTTACCTAGAGGAATACGGTGTACAACTCTGAAGAGAAATGATGCTTTGGTGTATTCATGATGTATTTTAAGTGTTTTTTAGTAAAACAAAAGAACAGGAGTGAGTAGGTGGTGTGCATCATTAGCCTAGCTTTATAAAGTTCAGGGATGGATTCGTTTGTTCTTCAGATCTGTTCTTAGCTCCTTCAGGAAGTAGCCATTAAAATCTACATTTGAAGAATTCCTTTTTAAAAATACTTAAAATGGCCTGGTTTGTCTGGTATGTATTTGGCTGGGTATCTGTGTTACAAAGCATGGCTCTTTCTTTTAACTGTTAGTCTTGGAAGCTTATTCCGTGCCAATCCCCAGAGGTTGTGTGTCAGTGCATATAGAATGTAGTGGAGGTTTCTTGAGTTTGCTGCATCAAGGCAGGAGTTCTACACAGTGTGACACTTGTTAGTGGCTTCATCCTAGACATTTGTTGGAAGATGGAGGAGTTCCTGAATGTACCATTTAATTTATATTAAAGCAGCCTCTAACTGTTACTGTTAACGTTTTTATGCTCCCGTGTGAAGGCTGAGGTTGAGACATGCTGAGATTAAAGAGGGATTCATCTGATGGTCCCACAATGGGGATACCTTGCCCCCAACCCCTCACCCCCTTTTTTTCTTTTTGAGACGAGTTTCTGTGCATAACGCTTGCTGTCCTGGAACTCGCTCTTGTAGACCTTGCTGGCCTTCAACTCAGATAGATTGTCCTGCCCAGCCTGAGTGCTGGGATCTTAAAGGGGTGCATCACTACCACCTGGCTCCCTGTAGTTTTTTGTTTGGTGAAATCAAAAGTAAAAATTCTCTGACTTGGTGTTGTACTGTGATACTTTGTTCTTTCTGGATTTGCCTTGTCTGGGAGTTGGGAGTTCTGGTTCCGCCTTATCTTTGACTGTGGTCACTTGATTTAGCCTTTGTATTGTGACACTGGATTCTTTATATGTACAGTAAGGATTTTGCAGTCACTAATATTTTAAATTTTTCTTGACAACATAAAACCCAGTTGGAATGTAAATGAGGGAATGAAGTTTCTGCAACTGCACTACCTTATAGCTAGCCACCATGGAATAACTGCTTTCTTGTGCCCTGGCTTTATAGGGTGTAACTGAGTGTTACGAATGTCATCCTAAGCCAGCGCAGAGAACATTCCCTGGCTGTACGATTCGGAACACACCTTCTGAACCTATTCACTGCATCGTTTGGGCAAAGTATTTGTTCAAGTAAGAGAGTTATGTATCCCTGGCTTGTTTTCAGAGCTGATCATGGAACACGGGGTCATTTTTACTCAAATAGTCTTAAAAGGGTTATATTTACAATGGTTAAATATGGTGGAGAGACTCTAGTAGTTTCCTGGGTTTAACTCAGACAACATTCTTTGTGTGCTGTAAATGAAGTTTTGCATGTTTAGTCTGGTATTGGACACAGACATGCAACTAAGTTTGTACAAATATATATATTTGGAAATATGAAAACATACTTATAAATATCCTATTGGCTAAAGAAGAAATCCCAGTGGAGTTAAAATCCGTAGTGGGGCCAGGGAAGAACTCGGTGACATGGAGAAGAGCTCATACTTGCCTGGTATACCTGAGGCCCTGGTTAGGATCCTTAACCCTGTTCAATAACCATCCACAACCAACTCTAACAATAGTGAAAAATACCATCCTTGAACTTGCTGGATGCCTGAATATGGTAGTTAGAAGGAAGGCTACAGGTTACCTACATGAAGAAACACTGAACATTGACAGCATTAGAGTCTCCTTGAAATGAGGAGGTGTACCCTAGCATAGATGACAAAACAAAGCTGGAATAAGAAGAATGTGGTTGGACTAAGAAATTGTCAACTTTGGTTACCAGCTAAGAGAGCCTGAGTAAATAGAGCTAACAGGGAGCACAATGCTAGCACAGTAGTAGGGTTCCCAGTCATGGTCCCCTTTAACGCTTTTTTTTTTTTTTTAAGAGACAGGGTTTCTCTGTGTAACAGCCCTGGCTGTCCTAGAACTCACTCTGTAGCCCAGGCTGGCCTCACACTCACAGAGGTCCTCCTGCCTCTGCCTCCTGAGTGCTGGGATTATAGCTGTGCACTGCCCAATTTCCCCTTTAATGTTTTACATTAATTTGATATATACCTGAAGACTAAGGAACCAATGCTGATAACATTAGTAACTAGGCAGTTTCTTGCTAGGCGGTGGTAGTACACATCTTTAATCCCATCTCTTGAGAGGCAGAGGCAGGCAGATCTCTGAGTTCAAGGCCAGCCTGGTCTACAGAGTGAGTTCTAGGACAGCCAGGGCTACACAAAGCAGAGAAAACCTGTCTTGGGGGGAAAAAGTTTTCTTGATGTTTTGTAGCTCTTACATAATATCCTTTCTCCACCTCTGGGATCCTGTCTTGGACGCCTCATGAGTCATCATGTCTCTAGCTCTTGGCTGTTCGTTTCTTAGATTTTCTATGTGTTGGGTGACCCTTGTTCTGAGGACCAGGTCAGCATAGTGACCTGCTGTTGGGGTTTGTCTGATTTTCCTTGTGAGACCTGGTATTGAGGATGACAATAGGAAAAAGATGCTGTTTGTCTCACACACCAAGGGTAGATGCTGTCAGCATCATCTGGTACTGCTGTGCTGGCCTTGGTAACCTAGCTGAGGTGCCTGAGCTTTGCTCCCCTTTCTACTGTGCATGGAACAGTGTAGCAGGGAATACCGGGAAGCAGTTCTGGGGAGTGGAGGTCTGCTCTGTTCTTTGAGGACAGTGCGTCTGGGTAATTGTACCTGCACTTCTTGCACATTTCCCTAAGAGCGTGTTTGTTTTCACTCCCTCCTTCCTTTTTTTTTTTCCCCTTGAGACAGGGTCTCCTGTAGCCCAGACTGGCCTGGAACATGCCACGTAGTCGGAGATTACCATGCACTCCTGATCTTCCTACTTCCTAAATGCTGGGGTTGCAGAGCTCTGTAGCTAGTACCAAGGGGGTCCAGAGTCCTCTTCCAGCCCCACAGGAACACATGCAGTGCACTGACATACATTCAGGCAAAAGACCCGTTTATTTATTTGTTTTGTTTTTTGTTTTTTGTTTTTTGTTGTGTGTGTGTGTGTGTGTGTGTGTGTGTGTTTTCTTTTTTTTTTTTTTTTTTTTTCGAGACAGGGTTTCTCTGTAGCTTTGCCCCTTTCCTGGAACTCGCTTTGGAGACCAGGCTGGCCTCGAACTCACAAAGATCTGCCTGGCTCTGCCTCCCAAGTGCTGGGATTAAAGGTGTGTGCCACCACCTCCTGGTTCCCATTTATTTTTTAATCCCAGCACTCTAGAAGCAGAGGCAGACAGATCTCTGAGCTTTCGGCCAGCCTGGTCCCTACCCATAGGGAGTTCTAGGATAGCCAGAGTGAGACCCTGTCTTAAAACCAAAATAAACAAATCTTTAAAGCAAAATCTTTAAGTGTAGTTTAAATCTTTGAGTGTAGTTGGTATCAATGTAAAAAAAATGTCTTTGTGATAAATGTAAATCTGGGTGGAATAAGAGTCTAGATCTAACTGGTAACACTTTTATTGTAGAAAAATTTTTATTGAAGTTAAGGAACAATTGTCTTAGTTTAAGATTTAATTATATGAAGTGTTTTACCTTCATGTATATGATGTGCACCGTGTGCATGCCCGATGCCCTCAATTCAGAAGAGGGGTCAGATTCCCATGTGAGTGCTGTGAGGTAAGTGCAAAGTCCTCTGGAAGAACAGTCAGTTTTCTTATCCACAGAGTCATGTCTCCAGCCTTGGGAACAACTTCTTAAGACATAAAAAGGGCTGAAGACATGGCTCAGTGGTTAAGAGCACTAAATGCTCTTCCAGAGGACTGGGGTTCAATTCCCAGCAGCCACATGGCAGCTAACAACTATCTCTAACTCCAGGATCTGACACCCTCACACAGACATACATACAGGCAAAACACCAGTGCAAATGAACAAAAAGTAAATAAACTTTTTAAAAAAAGACATCAGAGCCATTAAGAGTGAAAGGAGCTGCTGTGAGAAAGTGTTGTATGACTAGCATCGAGAGACAGGCAGTGACCCGTGCTGGCTGTCATGTAGAGAGAGACTTAGCATTCGCAGCTGCCTGAAGTTTGGGGTCTAAAACGTGTTTCTAAAACCAATGGAAGTATGGTTGATAAAAATCGGACAAGGTGGTACATGCCTATAATAGCACTCGAGACAGAGGCAAGTGGATCTCTGGATTCGAAGTCAGCCTGGGCTACAGAGCGAATTCCACTACATGTAAGACCCTGTCGCAAACAACAGCAAACTCTCTAGAAAGGGTGGTGTGGGATATGGAGCATGCAGCTCAGTGGGCAGGAGTATTTGCCCGAGTGACGAAGACCCCACTTTAGATCCTTGGCCACAAAATACACTAACATGGCTCAATGGAGGAAGACCCGATCAGGCTGTCTAGAGGGGTGTGAAACATTGGCAGCATTGTTGGGGTTAGATAGTATAACCAGAGGGTGTTTTCTTGTGAAGCGTTTCCAAGAGCTTTACGATTTTAGGGGTTTCTTCTTTGTGTGTGTGTGTGAGGGGGGGGCATGAAAGCCTTCCACCAAGGTAGCTAAGTCATCTCCCCGAGGAAGGGTTGGACGCCTCTGCCTGTGAAAGAGCAAACCAGCTTTAGGGTAACTTGGCTGATGAGGAATCTTAACTTAACAGGTTAGTATTAGTCTCTTTTCCATAAGAGTAAAAAGTGCATGGCTGGAGAGATGGCTCAGAGGTTAAGGGCGCTGCTCTTCCAAAGGTCCTGAGTTCAGTTCCTAGCAACTACATGGTGCCTCACAACCATCTGTAATGAGATCTGGTGCCCTCTTCTGGCCTGCAGACATACAGAATACTGTATTCATAATAAATAAATAAATCTTAAAAAAAAAAAAAAAAAGGTAAAAAGTGCCTTATTCTCCTAAGGTGGGGACCTTGAACGTGTGTAGCAGATATATAATTGTGGAATAGCCAGCTGTGGGTGCCCTGTAAGTGTCTTCTAGTGTTAAATGTTCTTCAAGAAGGAAGCGTGCCCATCTCTGCTGACATGTTTCAATATTGAAATGTTTGAAACCTAACTGACAGATATTGTCAAGCATCTCATCTAGCCTTGTCCCCGAGCAAACAGTATACTCTTAGGATTATGTATGTGAACCATCAATTGTTTACTATTTCCCTGCTAAGCATTTGGACTATTGTAATTTAGATATTTGTGGGGAAAGAATCACATTTGTTCCAAAAGCCTTTGCCTAAACATTCACTGTTCTGAAATTGCAGCCAGCTGTTTGGAGAGGAGGATGCTGATCAAGAAGTGTCTCCTGACAGAGCCGATCCAGAAGCTTCTTGTAAGTGGCTGCTGCCTTTGCTCTGTTCATTTAATGGTGGTGCCATAAGGAGCGGCAGTCGTTGGTTATGTGCTAGAGATGCTTAATGTGCCGTTGCATTTTGAAAAAAATCTTTTCATCATTTCGTGTGTATGGGTGTTTTGCCTGCATGTCTGTCCCGTCCTATCATCCAACTTTAGGGGATTGTTGGTTTTTTGTTTGCTGGTAGGTTTTTTGCTTGTTTTTGAGACAGGGTCTTTCAGTGTGTGACCCACGTTGTCCTGGAAAGCAGAGAGATCCATCTGCTTCTCTCCCAGAGTGCTGGGATTAAGGTGTATACCACCACACCCATCCCCTCACTATTAACAAAGGAGTAGTTCCTTTTCACTAGTAAGAAAGGAAATCAAGCTTGCTTGAGCCTTTATCCCTGCACTCAAGAAGCAGTGGGGTAGATCTCTGCGTTCGAGGCCAGCCTGGTCTACAGAGTGAGTTCCAGGACAGTGAGGGCTACACAGGGAAACCCTGTCTGGAAAACTCGAGAAAAAAAGAAAAGGAATCAAGAGGAGACACTCAAAGATGTAATCACTGGGGCTAGGAGCAGTCCTCTATTCTATCTATAGGTCCATGCTCTGAGCTGTTACACATGTGCCCATTAGAAACAGGCACAGGGCTGCAGAGATGGCTTGGGATCAGAGTACTGGCTACTATTCCAGAGGACCTGGGTTCAATTCCTAGTACCAATGTGTTGGTTCACAACCTTCTGAAACTCCGGTTCCAAAGGATCTTGTATCTTCTTGGCTTATCGGCACAAGTCAGCCACTTGTAGGTCAAACCGCCCTGCATATAAAATAAAATTTAAATTAGAAAAAAACTCAGGCCGCAGGGCAGTGGTGGTACAAACCAACCAAAAACACACTGTAACTCATGTTACTCTCCTGTTATCTGACTGTGTTACATACAGCTGCCTTCCATTGAGTGACCGCCTCAGATGAGAATGTCATTGTACATTGAAAAACGATGCTTCTTTTGTAGGGGAGCCAACAGAAGCTGAAGCCAGAGCCAGAGCTTCAAATGAAGATGGAGACATTAAACGTATTTCCACTAAGGAATGGGCTAAGTCAACCGGATATGATCCAGTTAAACTTTTCACCAAGGTTAGGTTTACTGTTTGTTTGTTTGTTTTAATGTAATGTATTTAGAAGAGTACACATATGCCATGGTGCTCATATGGAGATCAGAGGACAACTTTGTAGAGTTTTGTCCTACCTTACATGGGTTCCAAAGTGTTATGTGATACTATTCTAAGGGAGACAGAAACATCAGTTTGCCCCAGAGAGCGAACCGACTAAAGCAGATTACTGATAACACCAAACCTCAACTTTGTGAACCACAGAGTTTTGGTTTTGGTTTTGGTTTTTTAGATGGGTGTTGGGGATGGAGGTTTGAGACAGATTTCTTTCTCTGTGTGGCTCTGGCTGTCCTGGAACTTACTCTGTAGATTTGCCTGACTCTGCCTCCTAAGTGCTGGGATTACAGATGTGGGCCACCACTGCCTGGCAGCTCTTACTGACTCTATATAACTCTAAGATGTTTACTAACCCCAACCCCAAAATGAAAGGGGCAGAAATGGAACATAAAACCGCTAAGCATATAGTATTTCAAAAACAATGTTGAGAAACTAGATTGCATTCAAGTAGAGCTGGTGTGTTTTGTTATTATTGTTGTTTGTTGTTGTTGTTGTTGTTTTGTTGTTTGTTTTTTGAGACAGGGTGCTGGTGGGTTTTTTTTTTTTTTTTTTTTTTTTTTGAGCTGAGAATGGAACCCAGGGCCTTGCGCTAGGCAAGCACTCTACCACTGAGCTAAATCCCCAACCTGCTGGTGTATTTTATTGAGCCCTTTAATTTATGTCACTGTGTTTCAGACTGATTTCTGATTTGTGGGGGTAGGTAGGAGGGCCTGGGTGGTCAGCAGAACTGAGAGTACCATTGCCCTGCATTCTCCAAATATTCAAACTTTTATGGTGGTGTTGAAAATTATTACTCTGCCTGCATATGCCATGCCTTCAAACCTGCTTTCATGGTATAATTATAGTAACTCAGCAAAATTTGATCTGTTTGTAGTGAACTTGAGCTCTGTAGGATTCATGGGATTTGTTTGTTTATTTCAGCTTTTTAAAGATGATATTAGGTATCTGCTGACAATGGACAAACTCTGGCGCAAGAGGAAACCTCCAGTTCCACTGGACTGGGCAGAAGTGCAGAGTCAAGGTAAACAGTGCAGCTAGTCACTGGTGGTGGCGCACACCTTTAATCCCAGCACTCGGGAGGCAGAGGCAGGTGGATCTCTGAGTTCGAGGCCAGCCTGGTCTACAGAGTGAGTTCCTGGACGGCCAGGGTTACACAGAGAAACCCTGTTGAGAGAGGGTGGGCAGGGAGGGAGGGAGGAAGAGAAAGGAAGGGAAGGGAAGAAGGGGGAAGGAAAAAGGAAAGGAAAGGAAGGAAGGAAGAAAATGCAGCTAGTCCTTCACTTGCCATGGGATGCTGTCAGCTAAAGCATGTGTGTGTTTGAGTGTGATTTCAAAAAGAAAAAAGTCATAAGATACAATACCCCAGAGCAGGAGCTACAGTCCTGCTTTTATAAGCTGTCTGTCTGTCTGTCTGTCTGTCTCTCTCTCTCTCTCTCTCTCTCTCTCAACTGTCAATGATTAGAAAATTATGATTTCATTATTCTTGAAAGTGTTGTGGGTATATGTACAAATCTGCCTTTGTACTCCTGAAATTATTTCTTTAAGATTTAACTTAGAAATAAATTTTTTAAATGTATAGTCAAGGAACTAAAACAGTTGTGCAAACGACTTCTTTCTCTCTGGCATACTGTGTTTTCTTTATCTGAACTGTGCTGCAGCTCACAGCAGATTGAACTTAAAGGTCCCTGGAGTGACACACAGCAGCATTCAGCAGTGACATTGTGTAACGTTGGGCAGATGGAAGCATGACTGACAGCTCGGCAAAATAGGCTTTTGACCTTTATCTTTTATGTTTACTTTTCCACCATATGGGTATGTGCACATGGGTGTAGGTTCCCATCAAGGCCAAAAGAGAGTGTTGGGTCGTCTGGAAGAGCAGTCAGTTCTCTTAACTGCTAGCTTCTCTCCAGCCCTGCCGTTATATTCTTGAATATGCCAAAAAACAGCACGAGATCTCGACATGCTCGTAGACAGTCCCCTGCTTAAGCAGTTTCCTTGCACTTGTAGTGATAACTACCAAATAGAGTTTTTCTCTTTTTGTCACATCTTAATGGCCAACAGTTGAATATTGAATAGACCAAGGTAGAATGAGGTGTTTAACAAATATTCTTACTCTTATTTAGGAGAAGCTGATGCATCCGATCAACAAAACGAGCCCCAGTTGGGTTTGAAAGACCAGCAGGTTCTCGATGTGAAGAGCTACGCAAGTCTGTTTTCCAAAAGCATCGAGACCCTGAGAGTTCATTTAGCAGAAAAGGGAGATGGAGCTGAGCTCATATGGGATAAGGTTTGTTTTGAAATGTGTCAGTCACTTATCTCACTTGTGGTTCCTGTGCTGTAAGAAAGGCTAACAATAGTAAAAATTGCCTACATCCCCCACCCCCACCTCAGAGACTGAGTCTAAGCTCTTGTCAATGCTAGCTGAGCACTGTGTGGCTCAGGTGAGCCTTAAGAGTGGATAGAGTTTCAGAAGCCTGGGAGAACAAAGCCAGGCGTGGCCCACACCTATAGTCCGAGCACTTGGGAGGCTGAGGTAAATCATCTTGTTTGAGGTCGTCCTAGCCTGTAGAGTAAGCCTGGTCTTGTGTCTGAGACAGGGTTTCTAGTGCAAGCAAGCCTCAGTCTCCCTCTGTTGCTGTGGATGACCTTGACCTCCTGTCCTTGCTTCCTCCCCATCAGCTATGGAATGCTGGAGATTGAGCTCGGCCTCTCGTTTGCTAGAAGGCTGCTCTCCATTTAAGCTGCATTCCAGGGAAGATGCAGTTGTTCTTAAAGTTGAAATTGTATTAGAAGTTCACTGTGTTTAATTGGCATTTGAATTGCTGGTAAAATTCATTATGTGACAAAGTGTGTTTATTCCTATTGTGCCAGCATTTTACTGTGTGACCTGAGATGTGTCTGTGGCTCTTTACTGGGATGCTCATTTGCCTGGCATTCATGGGGCCCTGGGGTTCATCCCCAGCAGGGGAGGAAAGGAAAGATGTGCTATGGGTCTCAAAATAAGGAGAAATGATTGGCCAGTTTTAGAATACTCAGATAACTGTGTGCACAGTCGTTGAAACTTTGGTTGAATCAGATATCTAACACAAAGCTGGTGGATTTAGATTTTTGAAATTCTTATAAACACCAGTCTCTTGGTTTGTGTGATATAAATGGTAGGTCTTTAAATATTTGTTGTTGTTCTAGCGATTTGGAAAGATTCTATTTGTTCACTGGGGCCAAATAAGGCACTCATGGACCTGAGCACTGCTGCCTTCATGACTGCCCCTCATGGTGTCAGCCAGCTCCAGAGAGATTGGGTGGTTTGGGTTGTTTTGTTATTTATGTATTTATGTAGATGAGTGCTCTATCTTCATGCATACCAGAAGAGAGCATCAGATCCCATTATAGACAACTGAACCACCATGTGGATGCTGGGAATTGAACTCAGGACCTCTGGAAGAGCAGCCAGTGCTCTTCACCTCTGAGCCATCTCTCCAGCCCCACAAGCGATTTCTCTAAGAATAAAGGCATCTAGCTGGGCATGGTGGCACACACCTTTGATCCCAACATTGAGGTGGAAGGGGACAGCAAATCCTGTCTTGAAAAAAATAAAAAAGAAAGAATAAAGGCATTTTACAGAGCACTCACTCAAGTTACCAAAATAGGAGTATCGTGTGTATAATTGTTGTGCTTGCACATGGGTGAGACAAGATAGAATCTTGGAACATGGATGCTGGGAACTGAATTCTGGTTCTTTGTAAGGGCTGCAAGTGCTTCTAACTGACTACTGGGCCATCCTTCCAGTTCACCAGTGCATTTGTTTAAGTAGGAATGCTTTCCTAGCACGCATGGTGGTGGTTAGTGTTCTTGGCAGACTCGTCCTGGACTGGGGAACCCGATGTACCCCTTTCCCTACACAGTCAGCCTCCATGCTACTTCCTGTGAGGCCAGCCACAGCTGTCCTGCCTCTGGAGCAAAACACCCCTTGTTCTGGCTGTGTGTCTGTGACATTGCAGATGTGTAGATAGATGTGTAGATGTGGCTAACTGGAAGGTAACGCTAGTGAGACGGCTGCGATTGGCCTTGTCATTTGTGTTCCTGGCAGGACGACCCGCCAGCAATGGATTTTGTCACCTCTGCTGCAAACCTCAGGATGCACATTTTCAGCATGAATATGAAGAGCAGATTTGATATAAAATGTAAGTCCTTTGTACTTTGGTTGTACCATCAACCAACCCATGCAGTTTTCTGTTTTGACAACTAAACATGTTTGTTTGTCTTTCCTCTAGCAATGGCGGGGAACATCATTCCTGCTATCGCTACTACTAATGCAGTGATAGCCGGGTTGATAGTGTTGGAAGGACTAAAGATTTTATCTGGAAAAATAGACCAGTGTAGAACCGTGAGTAATTTCGTTTATTTAGCTTTGGCTTTTGAGATGGTTCCTCACTATGTTACCCTGGCTGATCTGGAACTCACCATATGGTCCAGGCTGGCCTTGAACTCACAGGGATCCACCTGCCTCTGCCTCCTGAGTTGTGAGATTAAAGACATAATGTACCACTACACTCAGTTTTTTTGTTTGTTTTTGTTTTTTGTTGTTGTTTTTTTTTTTTTTTTTGAGCTGAGGATCGAACCCAGGGCCTTGTACTTGCTAGGCAAGCACTCTACCACTGAGCTAAATCCCCAACCCAACACTCAGTTATTTAACCTCCTTTTAAGAGTAGTTTTATAAGAAATACATTAAATATGCTGGGAATTGAACTAAGAAATGCTTTTGGAATTTTGAGACTGTCTGATGTAGCCGAGGCTGGCCTAGAGCTCACTGTGTAGCTGAGGATGACTTGAACAGGCCCCCTGAGAGCATGTGCACTCCCACACCACACCCAGCTTGATTCAGTTTTCTTTTTATTTACTTTAATTTGGTATGCCGGGTTTTTAACTTCTGAGAATTTTTTCTTTTAAATAATAAATTTTTCACAGAAAACTGACTGTTTCGTGTGGTTTCAGCTTGAGTTAAGAACAATGCTATTAAGCTTGTGGAAGTAGGAGCACTGGCTGTTCTTCTGGAGGACCCAGGTTCCATTCTCAGGATCCACATCATATCTGAAAACTCACTTCAGTGCCACACGATCCGAGGTCCTCTACTGGCTTCTGCGGGGACTGAATGCACAGTCCCATGGAGGGAGAACACCTATCTACATAAAATAATAAAAGAAATTTAAAAACGCCTTCAATTCCAGTACCTGAGAGACAGAGACAGGCAGATCTCTGAGTGTGAGGCCAGCCTGTTCTACAGAGTGAGTTCCAGGACAGCCAGGACTACATAGAGAAACCCAATGCGGGGAGGTTCAAGTTTCATCTATATGTAAAGGGGAAACTCAGTGTTTCTGATTCCTGTTTTTGTTTTTTCTCTGAAGATTTTTTTGAATAAACAGCCAAACCCAAGAAAAAAGCTCTTGGTGCCCTGTGCACTGGATCCTCCCAACAGCAACTGTTACGTTTGTGCCAGCAAGCCAGAGGTGACTGTGCGGCTAAATGTCCACAAAGTGACTGTCCTCACCTTACAGGATAAGGCAAGTGCAAGGCTGGTTCTGTTTTCCTTTAAATGAGTGGAGGATGGAGTTCACCCTTTCCAGTTTTGCCGTGACAAACTTGACATCAGATTCTTGCTCTGGAAAGCCCTGGCTGCAGAGTGAGCAGAGCCACTCCTGGATGGCTTCGCAATCCAGATTCCCACTGGCCTCTTCAGTCTGTGCTTCCAGGATGTGTCTCTCGTCCTAGAAAGGGGTGGGTGTGCTTGCCTAGAGTGTGGATCTAGCCGGGCAGCCGATGGGCAGTGGGTAAAGTCAGTATTTCTGACAAACAGCGGTCCCCTTCAATTGTCCTGGTGGTGTTGGTGAACAAATCATATGCGTAATACCTGGCTAAGGCTGGGTGTGCTGTTTCTTAGAATGAAGAGCCTGTGTATGATGCTCTTTCCTATGACGTAGTTGTTAGTTGGTGTTTGCTGGGGAGCTGCACTTGTAGAGAGAGCTTCCATTTTTAGGAGTAGGTGGGATTTAACACTGCTGTCACTAAGGTGCATCTTGGAAGTTAAGGGGAGATGCTGTTTGGATAATATCCACTAGGAATTTTCCTGTCTAACACCTTCCATGACAGGGCTGACATGGAGACTGAGGGGAAACGTGTCGGAGACTCTACCCAGGCCTAATCTGCAGGGAGCAGAGAGGAGAGCGTCTCCAGGTTCTCAGGCTGCATCAGAAGCAGAGAGAATAGTAAAAGATAACAGGCCGGAGAGACACTCGGGGGTCAGACAGACCCGACAACCCAAGGCCCTGGTGGAAGGAGGGACCCAATTCCAAACCTTTTATATGTGTGTGTGCTGTGGCACATATATCACATACACATAGTACTCAGTTTTGAAGAATAACTTGAACCCTCTCTGATGAAAAAGTAGACCTGTGTAGAAAAGCAATATATAGAGTTTCTTATGGTCTTTAATGACCTGCATGAGTTAATATTTAATTCCCCTTTTTAGATAGTGAAAGAGAAGTTTGCTATGGTGGCACCGGATGTCCAAATTGAAGATGGGAAAGGAACAATCCTGATCTCTTCGGAAGAGGGAGAGACAGAAGGTACCAGCCTTGCTCCTCCTTGCCTGGGCGGCTGCCCTAGGACTGCTAAGCTGGCTCTTGCTCTCTCTTGCCCATGGCGGTGTTGTGTCTGCTCTCACAGCCGCAGCGCTGCACTTGTGGAGTTCTCCCAGGGTGCTGCTTATCTTCCGAGGCTCCAGATCGGGAGGCTTTCTGGAGCTGGTGTACCTCAGGGGGTTGCTAGTGTACCCCAGGGGGTTGTTGGTGTACCAGAGCACAGATAGTGGCTTTTTACACATTGTAACACTGTTGTGCATTTCCAAGGATGCTCTGTCTGTATCGCGGGCCCTAGGGCTAGGTTGGTGGTGAGTGTGCTCTTCAGGCTGTTAGCCGTACTGGGGAGTGTATAAAGTCTTTTTTATTCTAGAGTGGCAAGGACAGGCCATGCAGTGGTGGCACACACCTTTTAATTCCAGCACTCAGGAGGCAACGGCAGACGGGTCTCTGTGAGTTCCAGGACATCGAGGGCTGTCCTGTTACACAGAGAAACCCTGTCTCGAAAAAAATAAAAAATAAAAAAAATAAATGGCAAGGTCTTGGTAGATGGAGCTTTCCCACCGCTACCCTCGGGTTCAAAATCCAGCAGAGCATTGCACCTACTAGCCAGGTCAGCCCTCACCACTGAACTGCTTTCTAGCTTTGGTATAAACTTTGTTGAGATTTCCTGTCAGGAGCAGGAATGCAGTCAGATGGCAGGGTGCCAGCTTAGCATGCATGAACCAGGCATGGTGGCACACACCTGTCCCTATCCTTAAAGTGGGGAGGAAACAGGAGGATCAGAAGTTCAAGGCCAGTCTTAGCTACATGGTAAATCTGGGGCATGGAGCACACACCTTAATCACGGCACTCAGGAGGTAGAGGTGGAAGGATCTCTGAGTTTGAGGCCAGCCTGGTCTATAGAGCAAGAGGAAAAAAAAATCAGGATTCATATTGGTAGTAGTTTTGCTTGTTGAGAAATCATTTGAGATATTAGGCCATGTGTAATTAGAGGTTGTATGTTAAGTTGGCTGTTTGGGGAGTCTGGTTTAAACCAGTTTGCTCTGAATGGGAGGTTGTTGTGGGTCCTTCTTGTTCACTCCACTTGAAGTGCTTTTGTAGCTGAATGTTCCTAATAGCATAGTTAGTTTGCGGTGACTGTAAGTTCCACAGCCTGGAGCACTTCAGCGTTGAAAGCTGTGCCCCAGGCCTCCTCTCCTTTGTGTGTCTTCTCGTGGGCTTTCTTAAGAGATGTCCAGCCCTGATCTCTAGGGACCAGACTTCTCATGAGATAGTTTTATTTGTCTCAATAAGAGTCTTGTGTAGCCCAGGCTAGCTCAAAAAATAACCTTGGCCTTTTGATCCCCCGCCTCCTACCTCCCAAGTGCTAGGGTTACAGGCATATGAAAGACTCTTTTTAACTTGTTACCACTTGTACAAAGCTGTATCTTCAAATGCAGTCACTTGCTTGGGTACTGTGGGTCAGGATTTGAGAATGCCATTTTGGGGGGGGAACACGGTGACACCATAATGGACTGTGCTCTTAAGAATTAGCCTGCCAGGGGTTGGGGATTTAGCTCAGTGGTAGAGCGCTTGCCTAGCAAGCGCAAGGCCCTGGGTTCGATCCTCAGCTCCACATACCAAAAAAAAAAAAAAAAAAAGAATCGGCCTGCCCGCACTGAGAAGACCCTAATTAGAGCATCTCCATCCTGCTGACATCTAGCTAACCACCCCAAGAAGCTATCTGATTTTGGCATTAGAAATGGCAGCCGGCTTCAAGCAGACGACTTCCTTCAGGACTACACTTTACTGATCAACATTCTTCACAGGTAGGAACTGTGGTGCTGGCGGGTAGGAAACACAAGGGCATGAGAGGAGAGAGCAGGGCTCGGTAGAGCTGCACGGGCCTGCTTGACTTGCTGAGGTCACGCTAGGGCTCGCAGATACAGGGGCGAACATCAACGGGTTCGGGGTGAAAAGTGAAGGCTTAGAGGAGTCGGGTGGGGTGCCTGCAAGGTCCTCAGGCTAGGGTGCTTGCAGGCCTGAGTTTGGGTCCCAGGACTCAGGTGGTGAAAGGAGAGCCCACTCTCACAGGTCTGCTGACCTCCACATGTGTGCTATGAGGAACAGTCACTAAGTAAATTAGAGTTTTTAAATATTAGCTATAAATTAATAATAAACTTTTGAGTTTGTTATTATAAAGGTAAATTTTCATAATTCAACTGTAATAAGATCTTGATGTTTTTCTTTTTTACATTTTTTTAATAAAGATTTATTTATTTATTATGTATACAGAAGAGGGCGCCAGATCTCATTACAGATGGTTGTGAGCCACCATGTGGTTGACTGGGAATTGAACTCAGGACCTCTGGAAAAGCAGTTGGTGCTCTTAACCTCTGAGCCATCTCTCCAGCCCCTCTTTTTTACATTTTTAAAATTAGTTTTATTTTGTGTGTTGTATGTTCATGAGAGTGTGAATGGGTATATGTATTCACATGCACCATGACAATACATGTGTGGGAGTCAGAGCAGCCTGGCTTCAGCTAGCTGAAGTTTAGTTTGTTTTTAATTTTACGTGTGTGGGAATTTGTGTGTGTGTGTGCGCGTGCTGTGTCCAAACACGGCATTGGATCCCCTGGAACTGAGGTTACAGGTGTTTGTGAGCTGCCATCTGGGTGCTAGGAGAAGAGCCGAGTTCTGGAAGAGCAGCCGGTGCATGCTCTTAACTGCTGAGCTGTCTCTCCAGCCCCACTGAAGTATATGTAAATGTGCCTGTGAGTCCTGGCAGGCTGACACAAAGGTTCTTGTAAAGTATTGTGTTAGCACTGTAAATTACATAACAGACTCAGACTAGATGTCAGTGGTGTGCATCTCTGGCCTCGTTTGGACGCCAGCTAGGTGGCAGTGGCAGGCAGGCTTGTGTTTACTTGTGACAGAAAACCACAGGAAAGGACAGGACTGTTCAGTGTCTGAAGGAGGAACAGGGTCAGGGTGAAAGTTGTGTGTCTGGCTTACTTAACCTTGTGTGTAAGTCTTGGGACAACTGCCTTTAAAGATGTGTGCCCTCTGTTCACTCTGACACACAAACTCCCACGTATGAAAGTGGGGAGTTGCCTGTAAAGGTGGGGGAAATCCAGGAGCCAAAATAACCCTGTCCCCAGAAGAGAGATCCGGTCATAAATGGAGTGAAGGCTCTTTGGTTGTCGCAGCTGGGGAAAAGGATGTCCCAGAGTTGCTGGGCTGCAGAACTGCTCATGAGCAGTGTTAGTGACACAAGAAAAACCAGCCTGAGAGCATTGTGAGGACGAGAACCTTTGGGGTGCAGTGCACTCTGGGCTGGAGGGAGGCTCCGGTCCTTTACCTTGTGAGCTTGCATCCCTGGTCTCTGGCTCACAGCCCGACTTTCTCTTACAGTGAAGATCTAGGAAAGGATGTTGAATTTGAGGTTGTTGGCGATGCCCCAGAAAAAATAGGGCCCAAACAAGCTGAAGATGCTGCCAAAAGCATCACCAATGGCAGTGACGACGGTGCCCAGCCTTCCACCTCCACAGGTGAGTCACCTCCAAGCCAGAAGACTTGAAACAAGCTGGTGCTTTGGGCATTGAGTATAAAGTACTAGCACTGAGCCGATTGGAATTGACTGTACAATGGACTTTGAGTTTTATGAACCGTGAAGGCTTTGAGGCTGGGGATATGGTTAGAGGGAGCGGGAATGGTTTTCTGACCCCTCCCCAGTTGGCACTCACTGCAGGCTGTGGGCTTACTTCCTGGCTCACTGTCTTGTCTAAGCTGCCAACTGCCTGTTTGATTTGGAAGTCTCAAAGCACACATCTGGCTCTTTGAGCAGGTGCTTGGAGGGTGGGTGTGACTTCCAGGAAGGCGGAGCTCCTAAGCAGCCCACTGGAGAGCGATCTCAGGGGTCCTACCCTTTACTGCTCTCTGGTGGGACCGTTTCCTCCTCTGACTTCCCCTCCGTTTTGTTTTTTGTACAGGAAACTGAAGGTTAACAGTTTTTACCTCTGTTTCCATCCATTTGACCCCGTGTCTTTGGGTGTTACTTAGAATGTCTGCTCTGGGCTGTAGCATCCTCTGAGGATGCGGCTGTGGAACATGGCCCTCTTGGCTGGCCTGCTCTCCCTCCCCACAACTGAAGTATTGTAATGCTGACCCTCTGCTGTGGCGGGTTTTAAAGGCGATATAGGGAAGATTTGGGGCTTTTTTGAGGGGGGAGAGGGGTAGGACTAAAGAGCACAAGTGTGGGGGTCTTGGAGTTTGAAACCTGACCACGTTTTTGTGGCCTAGAGTCCATCTCTGTCCCTCGGTTTCCTTTCTGGAAGTGGGATAATAATGTTGTCTTCTTTATAGGGATGATTAGATGAGTTTGTGCACAGTGCTCAGAGCAGTCCCTGGCGGTTGTAAGTGGCTTGTTGCTGTTGCTGCTCTTTTTTCTATTAGGGTGCCCCCTCCCCTTCTCAGCGGAGACTCAGGAGGCATGATGATGATGCATCTGAATTACGTGCTAGTCACAATTTTTTGTTTTGCTTAGAAAAAAATAGGAATTGGCCCAGGGTTGGTTCCCCAGTAGCACCCTTCTAAAAGTAGATGTGCTTGTTACACAGAACACTGGAGACACATTCCCTGGGGGTGGCCAGTGAGGGTGGCTTCCAATCAGAATGAGGAGGCCTTGGAGAGCCGCTAGTGTCTCCCACACTTCACCGCTCTTTGCATTGTTTTCTGAAATAAGCACTAGAGCAAGACGATGTGCTCATAGTTGATTCGGATGAAGAAGGCCCTTCCAATAGCACCACCGATGGCAGCGAGGACCAGAGGGCCCACAAGCGGAAACTGGAAGAGACTGGGGGTGCCGGTGCCAAGAGGTCCCGCCTGGAGCCCACGGAAGATCTTGATGACATCATAGCGTTAGACTGAGCAGACTCCCTGCCCTTGACCTGGTCGAACCAAAGGTTTTGTCCTTTGTTACAGAGGGAGAGCACAGGCGTGGTGGCTTTGGTTCTGCTCCTGGGAGAGCGTCCATTGCTAAGACTTAGAGACTGCGTGCTCTGTTGATGTAGGAGTAGGGGTCGAGACCCTGTGGACAAAGCCGGGTGGACCAGTGAGGAGCTGAGAGGACGCCTGCATGTTGCTTCCCTGTAAATAGCCTTAGCTGTCATTTCCTAGTGGAAAATACTATGGGGTAGGAACGCTGAGACCTGGTTATAAATATTATGCCTTTATTTTTGGCTAGAGAAGAGTTATTTTTAGCCTAGATCTAACCATTTTCATACTCTTACCTGAAAGACTCACAGAAGTGTCAAGTGCTATGCATTGAAACTTGTTTTTTAAATGTTACCTGGCACTGTGTATATTAATGTAAAACAATGTTAATTTACTCAAATTTTCAGTTTGTACTGCTTGGTATGTCTGTGTAAGAGCCAATTTTTGTGTATTTGTTACAGTTTCAGGTTATTTATATTTGATGTTTTGTAAACTCAAACAACAAATATACTGTACTTATGGACCAAATAAATGGCGTCTGCATACTTGTTACCCACTTCTGCTGCTTTAGTAGGTTTGTATCTACACTCCTACGGACTTCCTCCAGGCTGGGACAGTTGTGTGTGGTGGCCCACACTAGAGCCAGGCGGATCTCTGTGAGTTCAAGGCCAGCCTGGTCTACAGAGTAAGATCCAGGACAGACACCAGAACTACACAGAGAAACCCTGTCTTGAAAAACAAAAATATAACAACAACAACAACAACAACAAAAGAATTCAGGCTGGGCAGTGGTAGTGCGTGCCTTTAATCCCAACTTGGGAGGCAGAGGCAGGTGGATTTCCATGAGTTCAAGGTGAGCCTGGTCTACAGAACGTTCCAGAATAGCCAGGTCTACATGGAGAAACCCTGCCTCAAAACAAACAAAAAGAATTCAGGATCCTATTTAGCTTCATGGTGAGATTGAAGCCAGCCTGAGCCTCATGAGACCATCTCAAATCCCAACCAACTGAAGTACAATCCAGGGCTGGCTGAGGTGGCGCTCAGTGCTTGGGAAGCATGTGAAAGGCCACGGGTTTGATAATGTCAGCACTGTACTACAAAAAAAAAAATAAAAATTTAGAAATTGGGCTGGCAGTATGGCTCAGTGGGTAAAGGTGTTTGCCAGAAGCCTGATGACCTGAGTTTAAGCCCCAGGACCTACATGTTAGGAGAAAGCCAACTTGTCCAATTTGTCCTTCTATCCCCACATGGAGTGTGCCCACCCCACATTGTTTTTCTGAAGAAGTGTCACCGAATGATGACCTTTGGATGCTGGCCCTCTGTGGGTCCCTCTGCAGTGTACATGGATAGGTGCATCGTTTGTGGCCCGGCTGGAGCCATGGCCAACATGTTCTGCCCTTCTATGTCTCCACTCAAGTATTTTCATTACTTGCAAGTGGTCCTCCTACCCACACACACAAAAATTATCAACTCCATTTTTTAAAAAACACTGAGGGGCCTTTAGAGATGGCTCAGTAGCTAAAGGGCCTGTAAGTCCAAAGACCAGACTTTGGATTCCCCAGATCTCATCTAAAATACCAGGTAGGCATGGCTGCCGGCCTGTAATTCCATCCTGGGAAGGCTGGCTGACAAGCAGTGTGGAGCTGGAGAGATGACCCAGTGGTGCGGAGCATTGTACTTCCCTTACAAACCCAGACACCATAGCTACATAATTAAAACATGGGGCTGGAGAGATGGCCCAGTGGTGAGGCACACCGGTTGCTCTTGCAGAGGACCTGAGTTTGGTTCTCAGCACCCACGTGGCTCACAACTCCAGTTCCAGGGGATCTGACACGTTTGGCATCTGCAGGTATCAGCAGGCAAAATGCTCATGAAATAATAAATTCAAATTTTTAAGATTTATTGCCTACGAGTAACAATCCTCTTGCTTCCCAGAACTGGAATTATAGACCTGTATCACCATTGGACTTGGGATCTTAAAATATACTTTAATTTTTGGATGTGGTGGCACATGCCTTTAATCTCAGCCTTTTGAGGGTTATTTTGGTTTGGTTTTGGATTTTTGAGACAGGATCTGACCTGAAACTTACTATGTAGATCAGGCTTGGCCTCAAACTCCCAAGTGCTGGGGTTAAAGGTGTGCACCACCACCACCACCTAGCTGAAAATTATATTACTTAAAAAAAAGATTTTTGTGTGTGACTGGAGAGATGGCTTAGTGCTTAAGAACTGGCTAAGAACACGGTTGGAGTTAAGAGCACTGGCTGCTTGTGTAAGGACTTGGGTTCAGTTCCTGGCACCCATGTGGTACCTCACCACCTTCTGTAACTCCAGGCACAGAGAATCTGACGCCTGACCTTCACTGCCTCCCAGGCACACATGTGGTATACATTTGAACATATAAACAAACTCCATAAAAAATTAAAAAGCAGTTGCGTGTATTGTATGCTCGTGTGTGTGTGTGTGTGTGTGTGTGTGTGTATGCATGCACATGCCACAGCACTTATGTGGAGGTCTGAGGATAAGCAACCTCTTTGCATTTTAATGCCATATTCCTGAGCTCCAGAATGCTCCATTTGCCTGTTTTTAGAGTGGATATATATAGAGAAGTATTTTTATAGATACTTTTATACTAGGGACCTACTACTTGAATTCAACACATAGAAGGAACATTCTTCTGCATTCAGTTCAACACAACAAATTCCAGTCAAAAGCTTATTTGAGACATTTCCCTGCTCTCGCTAAAGAAAACAAATATAAACTGAGCATGGTCATACATGCCTTTAATCCCAGCGTCTGGGAGGTGAAGGCCAGCAGGTCAATAGCTCAGAGCCATTGTTGGCTACATAGCAAGTTTGGAGCCAGCCTGGGGGGAGAAAGAAGGAGGGAAGGCTGGAAAGATGATTTGGAGGTTAAGAGCACTGGCTGCTCTTCCAAAGGTCCTGAGTTCAATCCCCAGCACCCAAGTGGTGGCTCACAACCATCTGTAATGAGATCTGGTGCCCTCTTCTATATACATAATAAATAAATAAATCTTAAAAAAAAAAAGTAAATAAAGAAGATGAAGGTTTTCTTTCTCTCTTTTCTCTTTTTTTTTTTTTTTGAGCTGAGGACCGAACCCAGGGCCTTACGCATGCTAGGCAAGAGCTCTACCACTGAGCTAAATCCCCAACCCTTGGAAGTGGTTTTCTTAAAAAGAAAGAAAAGAAAAGGAAAGAAAGGAAGAAAGAGAGGAGGGAGGGAGGAAGAGAAAGGAAGAAATTGAACTAAGGTGAACTGTAGGGCAATGGTGTTTTGTTCTGTTTGGTTATATTCTGAAGATAATTATTGTCTGATAAAGTAACATTTTAAGAAGTGTTGCTAGGGGGACTGGAGAGATGGCTCAGTGGTTAACTGAGTACTAACTGCTCTTCCAGAGGACCTGGGTTCAATTCCCAGCACCCACATGGCAGCTCATGTCTGTAACTCCAGTTCTAGGACATCTGACACCCTCACACCAATGCACATGAAATAAAGTTAAATTATTAAAGAAATAATAAATAAATAAATAAAAAGAAGTGTTGCTAGGCTGGGGTCCCGGACTGGATAAAAGGGGGAAAGGAGAAAGCGAGCTCAAATGCAGCTCTTCCTGCACCCTGACTATAGATGTCTGCCACCATGCTTCTCTGCTTTTAGAGGATTGTTCCCTCTAAAAGCAGGAGCCATAGGGAATGTGTTTTCAAGGATTTCATCACAGCGATGAGAAGAGTGAAGAATACAGCGGACCTCGCCAAAAGTAACTTTAAAAGTTGAGTGTGGCTGGGTGGTGGCGCACGCCTGTAATCCCAGCACTCGGGAGGCAGAGACTGGTGGATCTCTGTGAGTTTGAGGCCAGCCTGGGCTACAGAGAGACAGGTACCAAATAAGAAAAGCTGAGTGTGATGATACATGCCTTTAACCCCAGCACTTGGGAGGTAGAGGCAGATGGATCCTTGAGTTCAAGGCCAGCCTGCTCTGTGGTGTGAGTTCCAGGACCACCTTTTTATTTTATGTGTATGTGTGTTTGGCCTGCATGTGTGAGCTAAGTGCCCACTCAGGCCACAAGAGGCTGTTAATTTTCCTGGAACTGGAGGTACACACAGTTGTGAGCTGCAATGTGGGAGCTGGGTGCCGAACCTGGGTCCTCTGCAAGAGCAGCAAGTGCTTTTAACTGCTGAGCCATTTCTTCAAACCCTCAAAATAACTCCTATTTTTAAGAAGACACATAAAAACAAGAAGTCATAAACTGGTAGAAAATATTTGTAAAACACACAGTATACTGGTATTCAAATATGTACCAAATGCTCATAACTCAGTAATATAAAAAGCTTACTAAATATCTTTGACTCATAACAGCTTGAAAAAAGTGCTTAAGAGGGTTGGAAAGATGGCTCAGCAGTTAAGAGCACTGGCTGCTTTTCCAGGGGATCTGGTTCACTTCTCAGCTCCCACATGGTACTCACAATGGCTTATAATTCCAGGTCTAGGAGATCCAATGTCCTCTTCTGGCTTTTGTGGGCCTCAGGTATGCACATGGTATAAAAATACACATGCAGGCAAAACTCCCATACACATAAAATAAGTAAATTAAAAAATAAATAAGGGATTTTTAAAAAAAAATCTAGCAAATTTGGAAAAGTTTTGAGCAAAACTTTTGTTAGAATGTAAACATGGTGGTTGCCTTTAATCCCAATGCTCAGGAAAAAGAGGCAGGCAGATCTCTGTTAGTTGGAGGTCTGCCTGGGCTATATAGTGAGTTCCAGGAGAGGAAGAGCTATGAAGATCCTGTCTCAAACAACAACAACAACAAAAATGCAATGTACACAAAAGTTTGAATGCTAGTTTCCATACACTTCATCATGGTTTTTCTCCTTCTTGTTTGAGGCAGGGTCTGTGTTGCCTTGCCTTTCCTGGAACTCACTCTGTAGACCAGGCTGGCCTCAAACTCACAGAGATCTGCCTGCCTCTGCCTCCTGAGTGCTGGGATTAAAAGGTGTGCACCACCATCACACACACACACACACACACACACACACACACACACTAGTTTATTTGTGGTACTGAGGGTTCCAGCTAGGCTTTCAGATCTGTTTGCCTATTTATTTAGTGTGATCAGAGATGACTATGACTTTTGGGGGAGGGATTCTCCTTCTACCTTGTGGGTCCTGGGATGGAACTCTTCATCAGGCTTGGTGGCAGGTGTCCTTACCCACTGACCCATCTCCCTCCCCCCAGCTCCTTTTATTATTTTTCATCCTGAAATAGTCGCACTCCATTGATCAGACTGACTTTGAGTTTGTTCTGTAGCTCAGGCCAGCCTTGAATTTTTGATACTTTTGCTTCCGTCTTCCGGCTGGCTTCCATCTTTCCTGCAGACTTCACTGCACTCAAGGGATTCCATCTCAGATGTGCTTTGTTCTGCTCTTCCGCAGGGGGGCGTTTTAGGTTGTGCTACCTATTTCTAGAGGAAGTAATGGGTTTTAACTGACCCTGGACACTAATCTATCATTTAAATTTTGAAGGCTCCAACTGGGCATGTATTTGTGCCACAGTGGGAATGTGGAAGTCTGAGAACAATTTTTCTAGTCTCTTAGCGTATAGGTCCAGGGAACCGACTGCAGGTAGTCAGTCATGGCAACAAATCCCCTTACCAGCTGGCCACCTCTCCCTCCCAGTTTGGTTCGTGTGCATGCATATGCAATGTCTATGACTGTTAGAGGACAGCTTTGGAGAACTGTTTCTCTCATTCCACTGTGGGTTCTGGGGATCGAATGAAGCAGTGTTAGGCAAGTGATTTTTACCTTCATGAGCCTTCTCACTGGCTCCCAACATTTTCATTTTTATTTTTTTAAATTTTTTAAAAGATTTACTTATTTATTATGTGTACAGAAGAGGGTGCCAGATCTCATTACAGATGGTTGTGAGCCACCATGTGAGTGCTGGGAATTGAACTCAGGACCTCTGGAAGAGCAGCTGGAGCTCTTAACCTCTGAGCCATCTCTCCAGCCCCCCATTTTCATTTTTAAATAGGTAGTAAATTCGATCAATGAAATGTGATCATTGGTTATATTGTTTTTTTCTCATCAAACAGGTATGTAGCTGGAAGTTTCTTGGTCCTGCAGGGCCCCATGATCCCACAGCCACTTATAAAATAATTACTTAGAGGCCTACATTAATTACAAACTATATGGCCTATGGCTTCAGCATCTACTAGGAGCTAGTGGTCTGTCACAGCTGAGGTCCTGACGTGCACAGACATACTCCTAGCTCCAAGGTTGGCCTGGTTTGACCTTCGGAGTGCCATAACCAGGCCTTTCCACAGCCAGATGACGATCCTCAAGGCCAGGGAATTGCCACTGGCTGCAGGTTCCTGAGCCCTGTCCAATACCCATGAATGAGAAGGACCTTTTAGTTCAATCTATAGAAACAGAAAACTCTAGATAGTGAGAGGAAGGTAATACTTGGTGACAGCAACAGAGCCTGTCAACCAAGTCTCAGACCTGAGCCAGTTCACAAACCCAGAACCCTGAAGGGAAGGCCAGGTCCCCTGAGTAAGAGCCATCCATGTGTATGCTTTACACAGAGGGACAAACGCTCTTCTAACAGTGCAATTGTACCTGAGAAACGAAAACATTTGGACGTCCCAAGGCCTAGTGGATACTGGTTCTAAACTGACAATAATTCTGAGTTAAAGTAGGGACTTGTGGCTGTCAGGTGATCAACCTGCTTGTTCTGTTCTTTTTTAGGTTTTTAATCTTTTGTGTATGAGTGTTTTGCCTGCATGTGTGTATATGCACCATGTTAGTGCCTAGTGGTGGAAGAGGTTGGTCAGATCCCCTAGAACTGGAGTTAAGGATGGCTGTGAACCATCCTGTGTGGGTGCTGAGGACTGAACTTGGGGCCTCGGCAAGAGTAACAAGTATTCTTAACCTCTGAGCCATGGCTCCAGCCTAAGAGTTTTGTGGAAGTCAAATTCACAATGGGTCCTGGAACTTTTTCTAAGTCCCAGAATGTGTAACTGGGAGGGATAGACCTAAAAGAGGCTAAAATGCCCACATTGGCGTCCCATTTTAGAAACTGTCAGAATCTCCACATTGGTACCCCGCTTTTGGAACTCCAGCATTCCCACACTGGTGTCATCACATCCATGTGGTGTAAGGCAGCATCAGGCTGTGCTCCCTGAGCAGAGCGCCTGGGAGGACTATGGGGAGGTTGTGGGCTCAGGGCTCAGCCTGGTGGGGAGATCTGGAATGCACCCTGAGCGCCCCCCCCCCCCCCCCCGTGCCCCGGGGACGGACCAGCGCCTGGGCCACCTTTGGCTCGCCCGCGTCCCCGCGCAGCCCGCGCGCCCCTCAGCCCGGCCGTCGCCGCCCCCCACATTCCACAGGCCGCTGCGCAGTCTCCTTCCTCGCATTCCTGACGGGGCAAAGGAGTCCCTCGGCCGCCACCCCCACCACCCCTCCCGAATGGGGCCTCGGAGCGGAGGGGGCGCGGCCCCGAGCTGCGCGCGCATTCCTCCGCTGCGCGCGCCCCCGTCCCTCCCTCCCCGCCACGGCCCCGCGCGAGCGCGCGGCCCACGCCGAGCGACCGCGACCCCGGCCCCGCCCCGCCCCGTGCCCAGGGGTCCCGGGGCGGGCTGCGGGCCGGCGGACGATGCAGCGGCGCTGTCGGAGCGGCGGCGGGCGGCGGAGGTGACGCGCCGCGGCGGCGGGCCGACGGCCATGCAGCGCTCGCGGACGGCCGCGGACGACGCGGCTCTGCTCCTGGCCGGGCTGGGCCTGCGCGAGCCGGAGCCGGCCGCCGACTCCCCCGGGCGCGTGCGGCGCGGGCCTCGGGCGGCGGACGAAGCGGCGCCAGCGGCGGGCCGCAGAGGCAAGGGCGGAGGCGGCGGCCCCGAGGCCGCGCCCGACATCCCGAGCCGCCCCGAGCGAGGCCCGCGCGCCAGCCTGGCGGGCTCGGACGGCGGCAGCGCGCGCTCCAGCGGCATCAGCCTGGGCTACGACCAGCGCCACGGCCCCGGCCCCGGGCCGCCGTCGGGGGGCAGCGCGCGCTCCAGCGTGTCCAGCCTGGGCTCCCGCGGCTCGGCGGGCGCCTATGCCGACCTGCTGCCGCCCGGTGTCGGCCCCGCGCCCGCCCGCTCTCCGGAGCCCGCCCCGTTCCCATTCCCGTTGCCGTCGCTGCCGCTACCCCCAGGCCGGGAGGGCGGCCCGAGCGCGGCAGAGCGGCGGCTGGAGGCGCTCACGCGGGAGCTGGAGCGCGCGCTCGAGGCGCGCACGGCGCGAGACTACTTCGGTGAGCGCGCGTGCCGGGGTCCGGGGGTCCGGGATGCGCTAGGCGCTTAGGGTCTGTTCTCCCGCCAGATGCGGAGGTGTCGCGCGCTTCCTGACTTGACGCCGGGATGCGGAGGGGATGGGGGACGGACGACAAAATCAGGTTGATTGGCAAAGTAAGCTATTTTCTGGACACTTCAAAAGAGTTTTACCTAAGAGGCAAGTTCTCACTGGGTAGCTCTGGCTGGCCTGGAACTCACAGAGATCTTGCCTCTGCCTTCCCAGGATTGGTAAAAGATTTAGTAATGTATGTGAGGGGACTCTAGGAGGCCAGAAGAAGGTGTCAGATCCTTTGGAGCTGGAGTAACAGATTGTGAGCAGATACTGTTGTGAGCAGATACGGATGCTGAGAAGGGAATTTGAGGCTTCTGCAAGAGCAGCAAGCGCTCTTAATTGCTAACCACTTAACCCCATTTGCTGGGCATTCTTCTTCATCCTTAGCATCGATTCTGCTCACCCTACTAATAATGCTTGATGAAGAGCAAGAACAGAAGTCTACCTCCCCTTCCAATTGTGTGAGCCATGGTTAGGGAGAGAGATGAGATGCCTTAGGTACTCCTGAACCGGTGTGACAGAGGCTTCAGTGCTGGTACTGGCTGCAGGTAGGACTGTTTGAGGCCACAGGACCAAGCCAGGTACAACAGGCTGCTCCGGGCTGAGTCGCATGTACTGCATAGTTCCTAAAGGAATACTGGGCTAGGGGTCGAGCGCTTGCCTAGAGTACTCAAGGTCCTGCGTTTGTTCCCCAGCAAGGCAAAACAAACAGAACCACAAACCAACCTCACAGCTGGGTACACAAAGGAGAAGTTCAGACTTTAGCCAGGCATGGTTGGTACGGGCCTGTAATTCCAGCACTTGGGAAGCGGGAACAGTAAGACAGTTCAAAGTTCAAAGCCAGCCTGGTCTGCATACAGTTCCAGGCCGGTCAGGACTACATAGCAAGGCCTTCCTTCTTTCAAAAAGTGGCAACAGAAAATGGACTTTATACCACCAAATACCAAAGAAAGGAAATAAGACTCACAACAAGCAGCTTTGGCAAAGTAATTGTGTGCAGTAGCCCAACCATCTCTGAGGGCTTTGCTTAGCACATTACTTAAGGTGAATCGGGGTAGAGGGTTGAGGCTCCTGGCTTGGAGGGTGTGCATGGTTAGCAAGTCTGGGACAGGCCTGGCAGGTTTTGAGCCTTCTCAGTCCAGAAGAACTAGTGGCTCTGGGTTGCTTTGAAGTAGATCTTGGGGGACTAGAGGCTGCCTTTTAGCAGGTTGGTGGGTGCGTTCCAGGATGGAGGAGGATAGTGAGGTTAGGAGAAGGTTGTAGCCCAGGATGGGTCAACGTCAAGGGCGTGTGTAGGCTAAAGGGGTGGCCTGTCTCTGGAATGAGGCGCTTGGTCCGATGTGAGAAGTCAGGATGGGAATCTGTGGTTTAGCAGGTGTGGTGGTGGCTGCTGGGAGTGGGCTGGGAGTAGGAAGTGAGTGGGGAAACTGGCCTCCTGCCACAAGCCGAACTGAGGCATCTTCTGAAGGGTCGAGCATCTGGCCCCTGCACACTTGGAGGCTGGGCATTAGCTACTCATTGTCCCCCATGGCTATTCCTGAGACTGCAGATTACCCTGGGTAGGTAATGCTGGAAGTAAGCGTATCAGTGGCCAAAGACTGGAAGAGAGGTAGGTTCCTTCAGAGAGCAGCGAGGGTTCTGCTTTAGTCCTTTGAAGGCACGCAGGAGTCTGCGCTGGCTGATTATAGAGGCTCCCCTTAGAGTAAGGTCTCATCTAGTGCAAGGTGGTCTAGACTGAGCTCTTTAGCCAACGATAGCCTTTATCTCTTGCTTTCACTCCAAGTGACGAGATTACAGGTGTGCACCACAGCCAGATTCTGGGGTGATGAGGGTGGAACCTGGGGCTTCGTGCATGCTAGGCAAGCACTCTGTCAGCTGAACCATGCCCCCAGGCCCCCCCCCCCTTTTAGAGAGGGTCTCATCTACCCACCCTCCTGCCTCAGCCTTCCCGAGTGTTGGAATTGCAGGTGTGAGCCATCATACCTGGTCTTAGTTCTGGTCCCTCACCTCCCAACACCCAAGCCAAAAATACAGGCAGTTTTGCTTGAACTGTGTGTCTGATGACAGCTGATGTTTTGAGCTCTAAAAACGGCAGTTTCCAGGTGTGTTAAACACCTGTCATCTAAGCACTTGGGAAACTGAGGCAGAAGAATTATTCATTCCAGGCCAGTCTGTGCTATAGAATGGCAGAAAACAAAAATGTATGAATTTCCAAGTTTGTTTTTGAATTTAAAGACCAGAGCCTTGGCCCAGGCTGAGCTCTTCCTGTTGCAGCCTCACAAGTGCTGGGATTACAGGCATTCGCCACCCTATGTAGCTATATGCTGTTTGCATTTTAAAAACATTTCAAAATCTTGTTGGCAGTGGTGGTGCACACCCTTAATCCCAGCACTGGGGAGGTAGAGGCAGGTGGATCTCTGAGTTCGAGGCCAACCTGGTCTACAGAGCTAGTTCCAGGACATCCAAGGGTACACAGGAAAAAAAAATCAAATCTTTCAACCTGAATAAATAAATGCCTCTTACAGAAGGAAGTCTGGCCTCTAAAACCTTGTCTGCAACGTGTGCCCCTGCCTGTGCCATCCCTCCTCACTAAGCTCTGCTTCAGCTGACCTCTTGGTACCCCTGTGCCATTTATTCCTGTCTTTGGAACTTTGCCTTCTCCTCCCGAGTCCCGCCCACAGCCTCAGGCCCTGGAAGCTCCTCGGCTGCTAAGACTCCTAGGACCACACCCTGTGTTTGCTTCTTCTCTTCAGCTGCCTTTGGTTCTGACTCCTGTTTGATTCTTCACAGGACCCCCACTCCGAATTGCTGGGATCCCCCCAACACACACACACACACACACACACACACACACACACACACACTTTGCTATTCTGCCTGCCTGTGAGGGGTTTGGAGAAAGCCCCTGGGACCAGGATGGATTTTTTTTTTTTTTTAATATTTTAGAAATTACATGTGTGTGTGGGAGGGGTGTGTGTGGGTATAGAGACATGAATGCTGTGGTCTGTTTATAGAGGTCAGAGACCCACTTGTGGGAGTTGGTTCTTTCCCTCTACCTTGCAGGTTTTGAAGCTTGAACTCAGGTGGTCAGCTTTAGCTGCAAGACCCTCTGAGCCATTTCACTGACCCTGGAATAATTGCTGGTCTCTGACCTCAGTGATTTTCAGGATTCTACTTGTTCCGCTTAGCCTCAGTCAGTTTCCTTTTCTATTCCCTCAACAGCCCTCTGGTCTTCTGCCACACATCCCACTTCCCATGTCGCTCAGAGTCCTGAGGTCCGCCTGGCTAGTCTTCCTGTTCCTCCCCCATGCTTTCAGTCCCCGGCTGGCCTCACTCCTCCTGCTGTCTGAGAGGGTAGCAGTCTTCTCTCTAACCTCTTCCTCCAGCTTAGCTTCCCTCTCCTCACTGGCCCCCTCCTTTCCGTTATAAATCTGTACGCACGCACGCACGCACGCACGCACGCACGCACGCACACACACACACTGGTGAGATGGCTCAATGCAAGTTTGGTCCCAGAATCCACATGGAAGAAGAAGAGAACCGACTCCTGCTGGCTGTTCTGCCCACATGTGTACCGCAGCATGCACATGTACTCATGTGTATACACGTACACAAATAGAGCCCCTCTGTCCTTTCATCTACCTCCCCCATCTCAGTTCTTGCCTGTGTCCTCCCTCCCCCTCATGTCTGAGGTGTCTTGTGCCCTAGAGTCACCATTTTCCCAAGGCAGAATCTCCTATGATTTAGGCTGGCCTGGGACTCATCATCCTTCTGAGTTTCCTGACCACCTCGATTGTAGGGATATACCACTGTACCTGCCCATTCTCTCATTCGTTCATTCATCCATCCATTCATTTATTTATTTATGTTTTTCAAGACAGGGTTTCTCTGAAGCTTTGGAGGCTGTCCTGGAACTCACTTTGTAGACCAGGCTGGCCTTGAACTCACAGAGATCCACCTGCCTCTGCCTCCCGAGTGCTGGGATTACAGGCTTGTGCCACCACCGCCCGGCATCATTTATTTATTTTTTATAACCCTGTTTTTTAAGGTTTTTTTTTAAGCTGAGGATCGAACCCAGGGCCTTGCACTTTCTAGGCGTGCGCTCTACCACTGAGCTAAATCCCTAACCCCTCCATTCTTTTTAAAAATTATTTATTCTTATATACATTGGTGTTTTGCCTTCATATATGTCTATATGAGGGTGTCAGATCTTAGAGTTACAGACAGTTGTGAGCTGCCATGTAGGTGCTGGGAATTGAACCTAGGTCCTCTGGAAGAGCAGCCAGTGAGTGCTCTTATCCGCTGAGCCATCTCTCCAGCCCCCCACACCTGGTCATTCTAAAGTGTGTTTTTATTAAAGCAATATGGGTACATAGAGAATATACACAGAAATTAATGTAACAAGGGAGCCCCCCCCTTTTTCTTTTTCTTTTTTTCTTCAAGACAGGGTTTCTTTGTGCAGTTTTGGTGCCTGTCCTGGATCTCTCTCTGTAGCCCAGGTTGGCCTCGAACTCACAGAGATCGGCCTGGCTCTGCCTCCTGAGTGCTGGGATTAAAGGCGTGCGCCACCACTGCCTGCAGAGCTTACCTTTTTCTCATACCCTTTCACCCTCTTTTATACCTTTTTGTCACTTTTTAATTTTTTAAAGATCTATTAACTTTATATGTATGAATATTTTGCCTGCATGTATGTATGTGTGGCACATGTATGCCTGGTACCCACAGAGCCCAGAAGAGGGTGTCAGATCCCCTGGAACTGAAGTTACATATGGTTGTGAGCATCCATGTGAGTCCTGGGAATCCAACCCCAGCCAGTCTTCTTCAAGAACAGCAGTAGTCAGCCAGTGTTCTTAACCCCTGAGCCATCTCTCCAGACCCTTATTTTTATTTTTTGAGACAGCATCTTGTTATTGCAGCAGTGTCTGGTCTGGAACTTATAGCCTAGACCAAGCTGGCCTCAAAATCCCAGGGGTCTGCCAGCCTTTGCCTCCCTACTCCCGTCTTACAGTGTTGACTGCTGTAATCTAGACAGGTATGACAGGATTGTCATAGCTGGTGAGAGAAGTGGGGAGACCTCTTTCACTCGAGGAAGAGAAGACTGGCAGTGTGTCAGGGGCCTGGGTGGCATGCCAGTTACATTCTGAAGAATCAGGACTGGAGGAAAGGAGTGAGGTCGAAATTAGGGAACAAACCAGGTGTGGTGGTTCATAGCCGATATACCCGATATTTGGGAGACAGGTTGAGAGTGCTTGAGCCCAAGGTACAGGAGCTAGCTGGGGCAACATAGAGAGGACCAATGAAGTGAGTCAGTGTTCCTACGAGTTCTACTAAGCTGACAACCTGAGTTCCGTTCCCCAGGACCCACACGGTCAAAGCCGAGTCCATGACGGTGGACAGGAGCAGCTGAGAGCTCACGTCATCTTTTATTTTTTTTGAGACAGGGTCTCTCTGCTAGCCCTGGCTGCCTGGGAACTTGCCATGTAGATCAGGCTCATCTTAAACTCACAGAGACCTGCCTGCCTCTGCCTCCAGAGTACTAGAATTAAAAGTGTGTGCCACCACACCTGGCTGAGAGCTCATGTCTTGATTTGAAAGCATGAGTAAGAGAGAACATCTGGGAATGCCCTGAGTCTTTTGAAACCCCTCCCCAGTGACTCACCTTCTCCAGCAAGGCCACACCTCTTGCTCCTTCCCAAACAGTTCCACCAATGGGGACCAAGTATTCAAACATGAGTCTATGGGGGCCATTCTCATGCAGACCACCACCCTGGGTAGCTACAGGGAGCAGCCTTTTGGGTCTGCAGGAGGGCTGGGCTAAAAGTACACAAGGCTTGGAGCCAGGCATCCTCCTAATACTGCTGGTCAGTCCTGTGTTTTTTCCTTTATTTGGCCTGCTGGGGTGGTCCTCAGTTCTATCCAATGTTCCTAGATTCCTGCATAAAAAGCACTGTCTGTGGTGTAGACACTACAAAGGGACTGTCCTTCACTATCCTGTGTAAAGATCCTCCAGATGTCTGTGTGTGTGTGGGGGGGGGGGGAACGTGTCAGGTGTGAGCTGCTAAGCTGAAGCTCTAGCCCCAAGATTGTGTATTTTTAGACCAGCCTGTGCTATTCTGGAGCTTCCCCTGGATCCCAAACTGACCCTGAACATGAGATGCACTACTTCAGCCTCTCCAGTGCCCAAATGAGTAGCGTGTATCAACATACCTGGCCCTCTAGCTTTTTTCTTTGTTTTAGTTTGTTAGAGATGAGGTCTTACATAGCCCATGCTGCCCTCCAGTGTGCTGTGTGCCTGGCCTGTCTTCCAAGTGCTAGGATTACAGGTGTGTGCCACCATGCCCAGCTACCCTAGATTTTTTTTTTTTTTTTTTTTTCTGAGACAGGGTTTCTCTGTGTAGCTTTGTGCCTTTCCGGGAACTCTCTTTGGAGACCAGGCTGGCCTTGAACTCACAGAGATCCACCTGCCTCTGCCTCCCAAGTGCTGGGATTACAGGCGTGTGCCACCACCACCTGGCCAACCCTAGATTTTAAAAAATAGATTCTTTGTAAAATTTTTTATTTATTTTTACTTTTATTTATTTGTATGTCTGTACCTGCTTACCTCTATATGCACCATGTGTGGGCAGTGCCTGTGGAGGCCAGAGAGTATGTTTGAGCCCCTGGAACTGGAGTTAGAGGTGGCTATGAGCCACCATGTGGGTGCTGGGCAGTACTCTTAACCACTGAGCCATCTCTCCAGCACTGATTTATTCATTCTTTTCTTTTTGACTGATTTACTTTATGGATATTTTGCCTGCATGTGTATATATATGTGCACCACTTGCATGCCTGGTGCCCTCAGAGATCAAGAGGGCATTGCACCCTCTGAAACTAGAGTTGTGGATGGTTGTGAACCAAGTGAATGCTGGGAATTGAACCCAGGTTCTCTGCAAGAGGAGCCAGTGCTTTTAACTACTGAGCCATCTCCAGTCCCTCGATCTAGTCTTTAAAAAATTTATTTATTAATGTATTTTTTTTTACATCCAATTGCAGTTTCCTTCCCTCCTCTTCTCCCATTCTCTTCCCCCCATCCCATTTCTCTTCAGTAAAGGGTAGGCCTCCTCTGGATATTAGCCAGCCTGGCATATCAAGTTGTGGTAAGACTAGGTACCTCCTGTCTTATTAAGGCTGGATGAGGTAACTCAGTATGAGGAAAAGGGCCCCAAAAGCAGGTAACAAGTCAGAGACAGCCCCTGCTCCCACTTTTAGGAGTCCCACAAGAAGACCAAGCTATATACCTGAATCATATGTGCAGAGGGCCTTGGTCAGTCCTGCAGGCTCCCTGGTTGTCCGTCCAGTCTCTGTGAGCCCCTAGGAGCCCTGGTCAGTTGATTCTGTGGGTTTTCTTGTGGTGTGCTTGACTGCTCTGGTTCCTACAATCCTTCCTCCTCCTCTTTCTCAGGATTCCCCAAGCTCTGCCTAATGTTGGCTGCTGGTCTCTGCATCTCTTTCCACCTCGATCTATTCTTTTTTTAATGACTTATTTATTTTTATTTTATGTTCATTGGTGTTTTGCCTGTATGTATGGCTGTGTGCAGGTGTCAAATCCCCTGGAACTGGAGTTACAGTTCTGAGCCGCCATGTGGGTGCTGGAGAGCAGCCGGTGCTCCTAACCACTGAGCCATCTCTCCAGCCCCGACCTGTCCTTAGTTTCTCCATTGCATGTGTCCATCTGTCGTCACCACTCTCATTGTCGTCGATACTGTTGGTTTTTCTCAGTGTTGAGGCAGGAACTCCATATAGACCTCGGGTTAGCCTCCAACTTGCTATGTAGCCCAGGCTGGCGTGGAACCCTGAGCTGTCCTCTTGCCTTGGTCTCCTGAGTGCTGGGGTCCCAGGCATGCATCATCTGTCATGTACCCTGCTCATCGGACGTGTGACTTCTGTGTGTCTGTCCTGTGGAACACATGGTTCTTGGGGCTGGGGATTTTTCTGCATTACATTTTCTCTACAGTTAAGAAGTGGCACACACCTTTAATCCCAGCACTCAGGAGGCAGAGGCAGGTGGATCTCTGAATTCAAGGCCAGCCTGGTCTACAGAAGGAGTTTGTGGAATGCACTAGGAATATTTGAATCTTGTACAGATGAGGAAGGGCACCTGTCAAGGGCAGTGATGTCTTTGAGTTTACCTGTGTGGGTACAACCTTCCAGACCTGCCTCTAGTCACCCCTATTCACCAGCCAGGTACCATGTCCCTAAATTTCCATGGCTTTCCAAAACAATGCCACCAGTCAGGTGCTTCACACGTGGGCACATTCAGCTTACAGCAGTGTCTTTGTAGCTGAATGTTAGCTGCTCAGGACCTGGTGCTGTTGGCCTGGGGCCTGGCTGGCCACCCAGCTCCATAGGACACAGTACCAGCTGCTGCTCTCCTGCTCCTCCTCACAGGCATTTGTATCAAGTGTGGCCTTGGCATCTACGGAGCGAGGCAGGCGTGCCAGGCAATGGGGAGTCTGTATCACACCGACTGCTTCATCTGTGACTCCTGCGGTAGGTAACAGTCCCTGCCCCACCCCTACTGCCCCATCACTCCCTGTACCCAAGTCTCAGACAGGAAACACTCAGCCCTGGGGTGTAAGGTGGCTGCTCACATTCTCAGATTCTCTCTTTACATGTGGCTTGTGAGAGGCGCAGGCCTAAGGAAGGAGCCATGGAACCAGTGAGGGGCCTTTTGCTGGCTGTCAGAAAGGCTCCTCTCGGGTCCTAGACTGTGATGCTTCCATCTACATAGGGTACTTGTCTGCCTGGGAGGGATAGGGGCATGGGTGACAGGGCTTGTACCATCTGGACATGAGGTTTAAGATTTTTAAACATTTTTTAGATTTATTTATTTTACTTTATGAATGTTCTGCCTGCATGCATGTGTGCATACCACAGGTGTGCCTGTTGGATCTCCTGGGACTGGCGTTGTGGATGACTGAGTCACCACATGGGTGCTGGAAATTGAAGCCGGGTCCTCTGTAAGAGCAGCCAGTGCTCCTAACTATGCCCTGCCCGGGATACTTCCATACTCTATTTTATCACAGTAGGTCAAGTATCCGCCCCCCCATACTCATAGGCTCTATTTATCACGTAGAATACATAGTATCACCCCCCATAACTTCCATAATGCTACTTTTAATCCACGTAGATACATTAGTAATCGCCCGCCATTATTCCATACTCTGTTTTATCACAAGTAGATACATAGTATCGCCCCCCATACTTCCATACTCTGTTTTATACATAGAATACATAGTATCGCCCCCCCATACTTCCATACTCTATTTTATCACAGTAGACAATACCATAGTAATCGCCCCGCCCATACTCCATGATCTTTTTTATTCACAGTAGGTCATAGTATCCGCCCCCATACCTTCCATACTCATTTTAATCACAGTAGAATACATGGATCGCCCCCATTTCCATATCTATTTATCACAGTAGATACATAGTATCGCCCCCCATACTTCCATACTCTTTTTTATCACAGTAGATACATAGTATCGCCCCCCCCATACTTCCATACTCAATTTTATCATAGTAGAATACATGGTATTGCCCCCCATACTTCCATACTCTATTTTATCACAGTAGAATACATAGTATCGCCCCCCCCCATACTTCCATACTCAATTTTATCACAGTAGAATACATGGTATCCCCCCCCATACTTCCGTACTCTATTTTATCACAGTAGAATACATAGTATCGCCCCCCCCATACTTCCATACTCAATTTTATCACAGTAGAATACATGGTATCGCCCCCCCCACTTCCATACTCTATTTTATCACAGTAGAATACATAGTATCGCCCCCCCATACTTCCATACTCTATTTTATCACAGTAGAATACATAGTATCGCCCCCCATACTTCCATACTCTATTTTATCACAGTAGAATACATAGTTTCCAGTCAAAGAGAAGCTACAGTGTCAAGCCGTAGATAGTGACTGTGCCTGTAATACTGCCAACCAGGAGGCAGAGGCAGAACAGAGTTCAAAGCCAGCCTAGGTGACATAGAGACCCTTCCTCAAGAAGAAACAGTGGGATCCCTCTGTATCTAAGGATGCACTACCATTCCTCGGTGTCAGTTTGGGTCAATCTGTTTACTTCACTGTGATGTGAAGAGTCCCTCTTTGGCCTCATGGTCTCCCATCCCTCTGAATAAGTCAGTACTCCATATTTATCTTATTTCCACCGAGTAAATGCTGTCCACAGCAGAATCAAGTGTACTGTGGCTAGTCCCTCTTTTTTTCTAGTTTTTCCAGTCAGGGTTTCTCTGTGTAGCTCTGGCTGTCCTGGAACTTACTCTGTAGACCAGGTGGTCTCAAACTTACAGAGACCTGCTTCTGTCTCCCGAGTGGGATGCTGGGTTAAAGGCATGCGCCACCATGCCTGGCTTGAGATTTTCTTTAAAAAGGAGGGGCAGGGCAGGAGATGGCTCTGTGTGTATGGTGCTTGCTGCACAAGGAGAACCTGAGTTTGAGACCCAGCATCCACGAGTGTAGTCACACCATGATCCCAGTGCTGGGGAGATGGAGACAGGACCCCACGGTGTTGCTGACTAGCTCATCCAGCCAATTGGTGAACCCCAGGGTCAGGGAGATCCTGTGTCAAAGAATAAGTTGGAGAGTAATCAAAGAAGACATCCAGTGTTAACCTCTGGCTTTCACAGACATGTTCACACATACACAAATTTTGCCTTGTTCAACTATAACCTCAGGAATTTTTTTCCTCCTCCAATGCAACCTTCAATCAGGCTTTCTGAGGAGCTGCCACCAGGAGCCTGATTGGTCTGAACTCTGCTGTCTAGACTTGTGTGGGAAATGAAGAGTTTCCTTTTGCTGCGCAGTCTCTGGACTGAATTCACTACTCCCTGGAGGCTTTTTGTTCTTAATAATTTGTTGAAATGTATTGGTACGAAGGTTCCAGACAGTTGTGAGCTGCCGTTCGGGCACTGAGAACTCAAACTGGGTCCTGTGCTCTTAACTGCTGAACCATTTCTCCAGTCCCCTCCCTGGAGGCTTTTAACCACAGGTAGCTAGGAAGCTCTTGGGCGGGAGGCAGGACTCTTCTCTGCCTGGGCCTGCCAGTGGCTGGGCTGTAATCAACCCTTTCAGCCGCTGGATTTGGCTTTATCCTGAGGGTGGCTGATCTCACGAGGGTGATTTTTCTTTCAGTCCGTGTGGCATGTGTGAGTAGTGCACTACTCCTTCCTGACTGTCACACAGTGTCCGTTGTGTGAGCAGACCACAGCTTGTTTCTCTGTAGTTGCTAGTAGACACTAGACTGTGCTGCGAACTCTATTTTCCCTTCCCTTGAGTAAATTGCAAGGAGCCGGATTTGGGGGTCATAGGGTGTGTGTGTAACTTTATGAGAGACTGCCAAAATTGTCTTCCCAAGGAACTGTACCATCGACAGTCCCTTTAGAGCCCAAGAGTCTCTGTGCTCTGCACATTTGCCAATAATTGGTGCTGCTGTCTTTCTGTAATCGTTCTGCTGGGTGAAATCTCATCATGAGTTTAATATGCATTCCCCAGTGAGTTTCTTATTGTTTGCTTTTTGGCCATTAATATATCTTCTGTTCTTTAAAAAAAAATACATTTTTATTGTGTATTTGGGTGTGTGTGTGTGTGTGTGTGTGTGTGCGTGTGTGCAAGCATGCATGTATGCACATGCTTTTGCATGTATGTTAGGAAGTGGGTCAAACTTGTAGGAGTCAGTCCTCTCCTCCCTATGTGATTCCAGGGATCAAACAAAGGTTGTCAGGTATGGCAGTGGGCATCTTTGTTGCTGAGACATCTTGCCAGCTTAATATGTATTTTTTGGAGAAATCTGTTCAAATATTTGCCTATTTTTATAAAATTGGGAATTATTTGCACCCCCCCCCCCCAGGGTTTCTCTGTGTAAGAGCCCTGGGTGTCCTAGAACTTACTCTGTAGACCAGACTGACCTTGAACTCACAGAGATCTTCCTGCTGCTACCTCCTTATTTGCCTTTACTGACTTGTAGGAGTTTACTTACAAACATTTAGGTCCAAATTATTTCACAGATGTATATTTTGTGAGTTATTTCTCTTCATGTGATTTTTTTTTTTTTTTAAGCTGAGGATCGAACCCAGGGCCTTGTGCTTGCTAGGCAAGTGCTCTACCACTGAGCTAAATCCCCAACTGTTATTTTTTTAAAAGATTTATTATATATACAGAGTTATTTATTTATTCATTCACTCACCTGTTTATTTATTTATTTGGTCATTCATTTATTTTTAACTTATTTGGTGTGTGTGTGTGTGTGTGTGTGTGTGTGTGTGTGTGTGTGTGTTTTCAGTACCAGCGAAGGCCAGGAGAGTGTGTCAGATCCCCTAGAGCTGGAGTTAACAACCAGTATGGGCCACCTAATGTGAGTGCTGGGAATCTAACTTGGGTCTTTGGCAAGAGCAATGTGCAATCTTAACTATGAGCCAACCTCTTCTCCAGCCTTATAAATGTAGTTTTATTAAAGGTGTGCGCCTTTAATCCTGGCAGTTTGGAGGCAGAGACAGATCTGGTCTACAGAGCAAGTTCCAGAACAGCCAGAGCTGTCTCAAAAAACAAAACAAAACAAAAATTGTAGCTTTGTTTTCCCAATATTGGTTCCTGGAATAAAAATGCATTTGGACGTTTGGACGTTCTCATATGCTGGCCTTCTATCCTATCCTGCAATTTCAATAAACTTAGTAGGGTTAGTGGGTTAATAATGATTTTTCTCTACAACTCAGTCATGTCGTCTGTGATCATAGATAACTTTACTTCTTTCTAATCTACATCACCTCTAATTCCACATGTCCCATTATTAAACACTGCCTAGAACTGCTAGCACAAGACTGAATAATCTTGTTTGTTTTGTGGCACTGGAAATCTAACCCAGAGCCACACCCCAGCCCCTCACTGGGGGATTCTAGGCAGGGGCTCTACCACTGAGCCACACCCCAGCCCCTCACTGGGGGATTCTAGGCAGGGGCTCTACCACTGAGCCACACCCCAGCCCCTCACTGGGGATTCTAGGCAGGGGCTCTACCACTGAGCCACACCCCAGCCCCTCACTGGGGGAGTCTAGGCAGGGGCTCTACCACTGAGCCACACCCCAGCCCCTCACTGGGGGAGTCTAGGCAGGCACACCCCCAGCTCTGGGATTTTTTAGACAGGGTGTTCCTATATATTTCAAGCTTGCCTTGATCACCTGCTGCCTCTGCCTCTTGAGATCTGAAATTACGGTGTGGGCCACCATACTTTGTCACAAAATGTGCGAGAGGGAAACGACTTACTGTCTCCCCAACGTGCCTGATGCAGCTGTGCGTTTTTCACAAGCACCCTCACCAGGCCGAAGCTCCTGGAGGGAGAGGCAGAGGGGAAGTTGTTTAAGAGGCCAGGCTGGCCTCCATCTAGGCTTTGTAGCCAAGAGTGACCTTGAACTTCACGTCCTGCCTCCATATCCCAAGTGCTGGAATTACAGTTGTGCCACCACACCCAACTTTATTATTTGGTATTTCCAGGCAAGCCTTACTTTGTATCTTGGGCTGTCCTCAGATTTTTGGAGTCCTGTCTTCATCTATGGGATGCTGGGTTACGGGTGTGAGACATCATTCTGGCTTGAAATGTTTGTAGCAGCAACATGGTATTAAAGGGATGTTTAGAGGGAGATGGAGAGATGGCTCAGCAGCTAAGAGCACTGCTGCTGCTCTTCCAGAGGTCCTGAGTTCAATTCCCAGCACCCACATGGTGGCTCACAACCATCTGTAATGTTGGGGATATAATGAGGGATCTGATGCCCTCTTCTGGCATAAAGGTGTACCTGCAGATAGAGCACTCAAAATAAATAAATCTTTAAAACAAAAAAAGGGGTCTTTAGAGATGTTCGTAGTTTACTTCTCATTGGTTGGAGGTGAGTACCGACATTGCAGCCAGGGACCTCCCCTTTACCTCTTACCCTTCTAGGGAGACGACTCCGTGGGAAGGCATTCTATAACGTGGGTGAGAAAGTGTACTGTCAGGAGGACTTCCTGGTGAGTCCACACTGTGGTGCTGGCCCAGCTGGGTGGGAGCAGGGCGGGACCCTCCTTCCGACTCACATGCAGACCTGTGGCCAGCGACAGTGAGTGCCCCTTTGTCACGTGACGTCCTGGATCCTGTGTCCCCTCTCAGTACTCCGGGTTCCAGCAAACAGCTGACAAGTGTAGCGTGTGTGGACACCTTATCATGGAGATGGTAAGAATCTCCCCAGTGACCTGGAGTCCCCCCACCCCGGGTGGAGTCTGAGGGCCCCACTCTTTCCTGTTCCAGACCCATGGCAGGGCTCTGAGCCATGACCTCTTGGGGGCAGTGCTGAGTCCCGCCTGTGCCTTCCCCAGATCCTGCAGGCCCTTGGCAAGTCCTACCACCCTGGTTGCTTCCGCTGCTCAGTGTGCAACGAGTGCCTGGATGGGGTCCCCTTCACCGTGGACGTGGAGAGCAACATCTACTGCGTTAGAGACTACCACACGTGAGTTTCCCTGCTGGAGCAGTGAGGTCCACAGCCCGGCCCTCAGCGGCTGTTTCCTGCCGACCTCCGTGTTCTCACACTTGGGGCAGGTGTCTCAGTGACTTCCTGCTGTCCTGTTGGTTCTAAACAAAACATTGTAAGGAGAGGTGGGTTTGGGTTTATGATTCAGAAGACAGTCCACCATAATGGGCAAGGCCTGGTATTGAAGGCATGGTGTTGGGGACAGTTCTGGCTTTGGTGACAGGAGCAGGAAGATGGGATTCCTTACATCTTGGGACAGAAAGAAGAGACAGGAAGGAACCTGGAGTGAACTGTTACCATTAAGTTCCCAGAGCAGTGCCATCTGCTGGGGAGCACGTGTTCTAACACATGAGCCCAGGGGAAGCAGGGGCTTTTGTGCTTTCTGGTCCCTCTTCTGGGTAGTCTGGCCAACAGTCCTCTCCTGCCGCCTTTGCCTCATCTACCCCTCTTCTTCCTGGTGGGCCTCACCTGACTGGTCCCTGCCATCTGGCCTTTTGCTCCCAAGGGAAGGGTCCTGGTGCCACATGGGTGGCCAGTCTGTTGCTTGCCGTGGCCCGAGGCTCAGGCCTCAGAGCTCTGGGTCTGTCTGGTGCTGATTTTGCTCTTGGTTCTCAGGGTGGAGCAGAGGTCTCCCCCTAGGGATGGCTTCAGTCTGGATATCAAGGGCTAGAGAATGCATAGGGGATGGCTGGAGGGAGCCTGAGGCTGTCCTGGAGGAGGAGGAGCCAGGAGCCAGGAGCCAGATAGGAACCGCATCAGCCATTAGTACCAAGAAGGCAGAAGTGTGTCCACATAGGAGGGCAGGCTTGCCTTGGAGCTCTTGTGGTAGATCTACCCCAGTGCACCTGCCTCTACTCACTGACCTCCTCATGCCCACTTCCCTTTCTTCTTCCAGGGTGTTTGCACCAAAATGTGCTTCCTGTGCCCGCCCCATCCTCCCTGCACAGGTAGGAACACTTCACTGGGAAGCAGCAGGTGCCTGGTCCAAGGCTTTGTCCACTCCTGTCTGCTCTGCCTCAGATCCTGGGCCACAGTAGGAGTGGTCAAAGGTGGCCATGCTCTACATTCCTCAGAGTTGAGGGATGTATAGGACGTTCATGCAGGGGTGGCAGGTGTGCCCTGGGTGAGTTACAAGGAACAGGTAGCTTTGCTAGGGCCGCAAGGTGGGCTCGGTCAGTTCTGCAGTGGGTGCTGGGTGGCCTAGGGTAGATGGGCAGAGAGGGAGGGAGGCCTTGGCCTGTGCAGCCCTTAATTTTGGGTCTTTCTACATGAGCCATGTCTGTCCAGGTCAGCTTCCCCAGGAAACTCAGTTGCTAGTGGGAGTTTTTTGCTCTAGAGAAGTAAAAATTAGCATGCATGAGCCAACACCCTTGTGACTTTCTTTGTTTTGTTTTTGTTTTTGTTTTTGTTTTTTTGGTTTTTCGAGACAGGGTTTCTCTGTGTAGTTTTGGTGTCTGTCCTGGATCTTGCTCTGCAGACCAGGCTGGCCTCAAACTCACAGAGATCCGCCTGGCTCTGCCTCCCGAGTGCTGGGATTAGAGGTGTGTGCCACCGCCGCCCGGCGCTGCTTCCTTGTTGTCACATGCATGTGTGTGGCTCTAGTTGGGGAAGATGCCCAGGGCACATATACTTCCACTCTTGGGCACCTGCTGAAGTACCATGCCCTTGTGCATGGGTGTGTCTATCCCAGGTGGCACATTGTAGAGAGGGGTGCCTTAATGGACAGGTTCTGGTGTTCCCAGTCCAGGGGAGCACGTGCGAATCTTGCCTCTCCTCCAGGGCTGTGAGACAACCATCCGTGTGGTGTCCATGGACAGAGACTATCATGTGGAGTGTTACCACTGTGAGGTAAGCCCCAGCCTCACACATGGGTGCCCCTTCACCCTGGGGTCTGTTCGTGGACCCCCTCTCATGGCTTCTGCCCCATACTCCCCCAGCAAGCCTTTTCCCTTCTTTCCACCCATGCCCGTTTCTCTTTGCCGTAGTCACATTTTCAGTAGGTGGGTGATGGAGTCAGTGGAATACACGGGAGTTCCCAGTTGGCACTGTCCATCCACATAAGGGGTGTGTGCTGTTGAAGGAGTTGTCAGAACCTTGAAAATCACGGAGGGCTTCTTGGAGGAGGTGATACTCAGCCTAAGATTTGAAGGGTGAATAAAGTTAGCCAGGCAGGCAATGAAGGCAACTTGAGGCAATATTATGTTGAAGAGAGAGAGAGAGGGAGAGAGAGAGAGAGAGAAAGAGAGAGAGAGAGAGTGTGTGTGTGTGTGTGTGTGTGTGTGTGTGTGTAGACCAGGCTGGCCTCAAATTCAGAGATCCTCTTGCCTCTGCCTCCTGAGTGCTGGGATTAAAGGCGCCCAGCCTTAGAATTTGTGCTCTTAACTGCCTTCGCCTCCCCAGTCTGAGGTTTACGGGGTATGCCTCCATACCCAGCACGCCTATAGTCCTCCCCAGTCTGAGGTTTACAGGGTATGCCTCCATACCCGGCACGCCGATAGTCCCAGCACTCAAGAGACTGGGGCAGCACATATCAGCGGTGGCTTACCAGACAAAATGACAGCAAATGACAGCCATGCAGAAAGCTAATTATGGAAGAGGGGGAGTTACAGGTAGGGACCCATGAGGAAGCTGGTGGAGTTGAGTGGGGATGAGGGTGGGGGTGGTAGGTGACTGGATGTGGATGTGTAGGAGATACGATGTGTCCATCAGAATTCTAGCAGAGGATGAGTATGCTGTCACTCACTTTTACTGTAACAAATACCAGAAGCCACCGACTTACATAACAAAGGTTTACTTCAGCTTAGTTTTAGAGGTCGTACCCCATGATGATTGGTTGACTCTACTGCTTTGGGCCTGTGATGTGGCAGAGCTGCTCACCTCATTCCTGGTAAGGAAGAGGCTGGCGAGACCTAGATGGCTCAGTGGGTAAGGACACCCGCTACTGAGTCTTAGGGCCTGAGTTTAATCCCTAGGACCCCACCTGGTGGAAGAGACAGCTGATTTCTGCAAGTTTTCTCTGACCTTCAAACACATGCTTCAGTACACCTGCATTTACATACAAATAATACATGCAGCCAGGCGTCAGTGGTGCGCACCTTTAATCCCAGCACCTAGGAGGCAGAGGCAGGTGGATCTCTGTGAGTTTGAGCCAGTCTGGGCTACAGAGTGAGATCCAGGACAGCCAGGGCAACACATAGAAACCCTGTCTTAAAAATAAATAAATAAAAAATAAAATAATACATGCATGGAAAAAAAAGAGGTCAGCGTTCCAGAGTCCCCTTGAGGACACACCCCAAAGACCCAGAACCTCTTTGATGGTTCAGCCACCCCTTTCGAGACAAGGGGCCAAGCTCACCCCTCCTGTTTGTTTGCTCTTTTGAAATGGGGTCTTACTGTGTAGCAAGCTTTCTCGTTGGACTTTCTTTGATTGCCAGCCAACAAATAGTGACACGGGGACTTCTTATTCATTTTGAAAGCTCGGCCTTAGCTTAGGCTTGTCCCAACTATCTCTCATAACTCAGATTAACCCGCTTCTGTTAATCCATGTTCTACCACCTGGCTTTTACCTCTCTTCCATTCTGTATGTCTGACTTGATCTGTGTCTTGCTGGTATCTCTGTGCACCTAGATTCATCTTCTCCTCTCTCCCTGGAAATCCCACCTAGCCTCTCCTGCCTAGCTATTGGCCATTCGGCTCTTTATTAAACCAATCAGAAGGAGCCTTGGCAAAGCCACATCTTCATAGTGTACATAAAGATTATCCACAACATTTTCCCCTTTTGCCTAAATAAATGTATTTTATCATAACTTAATATTACCAACCAAAAAATACCTTTCTAGACCTTAAAAGATTTTCTTAGATAAATAATTTAAGCTTTTATGCTCAACCTTTATAAACTTTACATCTCTTTTGTAAGTTTTTTTTTTTTTTTTACTTTGGTAAACAGTATAACTATCTAGTCTTCAGCCCTTATCAGAGACCCGAGAAGGATAAAATATGATTTCAGTAAACAGGAAGTTTAGAGAAAGCAACTTCCTAAACTAGAGAAATGACAAAGACAGCCGCTGCCTGGACAGTCACCCAGGCTCCTCTGGAACGTCATGGCGTCCATCTTCAACCCACAGGCCTAGACAGACTTTCCTGTGAAGCAGCAAATTTTGAAGGACTGTCCTACTTTGTCTTGGCAAAGTTTGCAGTCACCTTCTTTTGTGTTCTGCTTGTTCAGTTTGGACAGCATGCTGTCAGCAGCCAAGGCCAGGGAAGTTTCTTTGCCTAGTGGCTACCTTTGTCACAGCAAAAGCAGACTCCATCTAGAGCTTCTTCAGTGCCCATCCTCCTCTCTGAAGTAGATGGGTGCTGCCAGGAGCAGGCATGTCTCACTGTCAGGAAAAGCTTTATGCTATTAACATCTTGAACACCATATTCTGTAGGGCTCTGCAGTGTTTGAAGGCCATATTTTTATTTAAAATATATTTCTTGAAAACATGCCTGCATGACTGCAAGTTTGATTGTTGCAGGTGGCTGACTACTAACTGCATTTTAATTATTCTAAACAGTTTGTAATCATAGCCTTTAAGGACTAGGACTTCACATTTTAAAATGAGCTGCATAGGTACAATACCTTAAGCAAGAGCAGAAACATATATACAGTATGTTCTAACAAAATAACCTTAAATTTATATCAGTGTCCAAAGATCCATACCAATATAAGATATTTGAGACTAGTAGTTGACTTTTTTGTGTTTTAAATTAGATTCAATAATCTACCCTTTTATTCTGTCATTCCTATATCCCCCTTTTCCTTTTCAGAAAGAAGTCCCTGCATCTAACTTGCGTTGTTTAGTTTTTCCCTGACCATGACCAGTAGCAACTTGCAGCCAACCCCCTAAAAGATGACAGACATTTATAACCCATTCACCCCACCTCTTAGGAATGTGAGTGTTGTGTTCTCTAGACTGCTTCCTGTTGTCTGGGGTGTTGACATTTCCAGGGGACCCTCTGAAAACTGGGGTACTGGTCCAGTCCTGGGGGAGCTGGCTGTGTTAGTTTTTGTTTAGTCTCTGTGTGGTGGGAAAGTGTAGAGCTCATCTGAAGTCTTGGCTGGATAGTCTGTGAGGCTGGACCTCTCAGCTGGCAGCTTTGAAGTTGTTCTGGATGCAGACTTTTGAAAAAAAAAAAAAAGCTGGGTGGTGGTGGCGCACACCTGTAATCCCAGCACTTGGGAGGCAGAGGCAGGCGGATCTCTGTGAGTTCAAGGCCAGTCTGGGCTACCAAGTGAGTTCCAGGAAAGGTGCAAAGCTGCACAGAGAAACCCTGTCTCGAAGAAAAAGAAAAGAAAAAAAAAAGAAAAAACCAAAAAACCAAAACAAACCCAGCATTCTGAGGCTGGATCACCTGGGTTACTTGTCTTCATTGGTGTCTGCTCCTTTTTTTCTGAAAACACAAGTGTGATGGGTAGTATGCACAAGTCAGCTAAAGATGATTTTTGGTTCTGTGTTTGAGCAAGTAAAAAGCATCTGTCCGCTTTTTAAGTTTGTTTGGACTAATATAACCAAATCCCTATCCATCCATCTGAAAGGATGGCATGTAATAATAAATCATGAGGACTCTGTAGCCAACAAGATTCATTGTGTCTCATCCAGTCTCAGAGCTGTCCCCATGTCACAGGGTCAGCTTAATGTATCACCTGTCCTGTAGTCTTTGTTTGCTGCCCCTCATGTCTGTACCCAAGATACTCAGGAGGTCTCCCCCAGTCAGATCATTAATTTTGAAGAAGTTCATAGTTTTTTGTTTTCTGTGGAAACAAAGGAAAACCTCTCCCCCAATACAAAATATTTCCTGACTTCCGTTTTGAAGTTAAGACAGTTGGCTTAATTAGGCAGTTTTTTCCTACAATCCAATGTCTCAGCAGAGTTTTCCCTTCACTGAAAAGCATTCAAAAATTTTAAAGACAGGGTTGGGGATTTAGCTCAGTGGTAGGCAAGTGCAAGGCCCTGGGTTCAGTCCTCACCTGGGAGGGTGGGAATTCAAAGTCAACAAAGCAGCATACAGGATCCCATCCTTACATGGCTTTTTCAATATATTACTTTATTGTTTTTAATTATTTTTTCTATGACTGTCTATACCCATTTTTTTCTTTCTTTAGCATTTAAGCACATTTTTAAGTATTTTGTACCTATTTAGAGGGTTTTTTTCAGCCTGGCCCTGGCTTTACTAAGCGCCTGCAGTGTTCTCTGACCTTGTGAGACAATAAACTTGACAATGCCAAGTATATTTTGGAAATATCTTTCTAGATGCTCTAAAGTGCCTGACATATTTTATAAGTGCTAAACAACACATTGTGTAAATACATTTTTGTTAGGATTCATTTGCAATATTGTTGGGGAGGAATAGCCACACCCCTCCTGAGTTGACCACGTTGTGTTTGGGCCCTGGTTCCCGGGAGAAGGACATGTAGAGCTGAAGCCATTGTGCCCCATGGTGGAAAAGAAAGCACTGTCCCATTGTTTTTGGCTTTGCTGTGTACATAGTACATGTAAAGGACATAGGAGTCCTCACTTACACCATCCAGTCACTCTAGATGTTAAAGTGGTTGCCAGGGTATGACAGAGTAGAGGGAGTAGAACAATACATTTTGTGCTTTTTGTGTTAAAATTTTTTTCTTTTTGTGTTAAAAAGTTTTATTACTCTTGTTACATGTGTGCTGTTTACTGGACTGCTGTGTACAGAGTGGACAACAGTCTTTACTTGAAACATCTGGTCTATCCAGTTGTTTAGAAGTGCCCAATGTATGTTAAATGTAGAGGTAGTAAAATATCACTTTGTAAATATCTTTTTACTAAAATTCATGAAACGCAGCCAGGTGGTGGTGGTGGCAGCGGTGCATGCCTTTAATCCCAGCACTCGGGAGGCAGAGGCAGGCAGATCTTTGTGAGTTCGAGGCTAGCCTGGTCTGCCGATCGAGGTCCAGGAAAGGCACAAAGCTACACAGAGAAACCTTGTCAAAAAAAAAAAAAAATTCATGAAACACTGCCTTTTGGGTATAGAATTTGAACCCCTCTGTGAGCAGTACTGTCTATACTTGCTCAGTGGTTTGGAGGAAGTACTGGGAGGCAGCTAGATCATGTGCTTGTATGTTTATATGGGACCTTTCAGATGCCATTTCTATAAATTTGCATTTTGTTTTGCTAGGTGTATACTGTAAATAATGGACAAATCTGTCTGAAATCTTTAGCTTCTAGTCTCTAGATGTTAGAGAGGTTGCCAGTCTATGATAAAGTAAAATTAACACATTGTGTTCCCCGTTAAAATTTATAAGAAAGATTGTTCTGTAGATGATTTGGGGATATGAATTTGTTGGGCTATTTCTAAGCATTACATATACCTGTATTTGTCTACTGGTTTGAAGGCAGAGAAGAGGAAGAAAGTGGGTCAAAGCCCAGAAGGTTGTGTTCAGAAGATACCTCAGATAATAACCATGGATTTGCATACAGTTATTTACCAGTGCAGTGTGAACAGCAGATAAGGTCTTACATGAAGTCCCTAGTCTTTCTACATATGTAAAAGTGCTGGGTACATTTAAAAGTAGAAGTAGTAGAATAATATTTTATGTAAATAGTTTTTTGAAAAACTGGAGATACTATGTTTAGAATAGTTAACCCACCTCTGAGAACAGTGCACCAGTGAATTGAGAATAGTACTTGTCCAGTGGATTGAGGAGGTGGGAGGGAAGAAACTGCAAAAAGATTCCCTTAGTGTACTAGACTCCTTTAGCTGACCCATCACCCCGTCCGTATGTTAGATACACTTCACTTAACGTTGCTGTTCTGTATGTAGTGTACAGACTGGACAAAGGAGTCCGCATTTCATGATCTCTAGTTTCTGGGCGTTGAAGAGGTTGTCAACGTATGACAAAAGTGGAGTTAGTGAGCTAACACATCCTGTGTACTCTGTTAAAGTTCATAGCAAGGTTGTCTTCTGAAGAGAGTTGTGAAAGTATGCAAGTGACGGGCGCCCGTGTCATGTGATACAGGGGAGAGGCTGGAGGAAAAGAAGCCCTCTGCCATGCAGCTCTGGCAGCTGACTCCACCCCCTCAGTTCCCTGAGAGCCTGGCCTGATGCCCATGGGTAGCAGTGGGAGCTGAGTTTACCTCCTCACTCTGGGAACTTGCTGAGCCCACTTTCCGAATTCCACACTAATGGCAGCCAACTGCCGTGAGTTCTCATAGAGAAGCCCAGGGACCCACTGGAGCGGCTCTGCCTGGCGTGACTTCTCTGTGTGGTCGTGCCACATGTTGGATGCCAAATATAGTGGCTTCTAATTGTTTCATTGATGAATAAAGCTCAGGAGTCAGATATTAGGGTATAAACCTCTGATAGATCCACAGAATGGAGAAAATGATCAGCTGACCCTCCTCTCCACAGGTGCAAAATGTAGTAGACTTTCTGGGACCGCCAGCCCGCAAATAATGACATGGAAACATACTATTAATTATAAAAGTTTGGCCTTTAGCTTAGGCTTTTTCTCCAACTAGCTCTTATATCTCAGATTAACCTGCTTCTGTTAATCTATGTTCTGCCTGAGGCTTTTACCTCTCTTCCATTCTGTATGTCTGACTTGCTTTGCCTCTTGCTGGTGTCTCTGCGCACCTAGATTCATCTCATTCCCCCCCCCCCCCACCTCACCCCATCCCCCGGAAATCCCGCCTGTCCTATCCTGCCAAGCAATTGGTCATTCGGCTCTTTATTAAACCAATCAGAATGCACCTTGGCAAAGATACATCTTCACAGTGTACAAAACAATTATCCCACAAGAGCCCTGGCTGTCCTCGAAGTCACTGTATGTCTGCACTGGGACATAGGCCCTGTACATGTTCTTAGAACTCTATTGCTGATAGATCTCTAGCCTTTGGAGGATTTTGTTAGCCCAGGCTGGACTCAAACCCAGTCTCCTTCAGCCTCCTGGGGTTACAGTCTGCTAAGTGTGTTTGGAATTTTGTTGTCTTTTGTTTCTTTGAGACACAGTCTTGCTATGTAGCCATGGCTGGCCTGGACTCACAATGTAGATCATGCTAGCTTGGAACACTCTGCCTCTGTCTCTGGAATGCTGGGATTACAGATGTGGCTACCGCACCTGGCTTGGCTGTTGCTTTGTGTGTGTGTGTGTGAGTATCCATGTCTGTGTGTGGGGTGCTGAGTCAGAACTGGAGTTATTGGAGTCTGTGGGAGTCTGGCTTGTTTTGTGGGTGCAGGGGTCTGAGCTGTGGTCTACATGGTGGTGCAGCAAATGCTTAGCACTGCGCCATCCATCCATCTCTCCAGCCCTGCCTTGTTCTTAAAAACCATAGCTTGTGAAGCTGTGTGTGGTGGTGCAGCCTTTAATCCCAGCACTCTGGAGGCAAAGGCGGGTGGGTCTCTGAGTTTGAGGCCAACCCGGTCTAGAAATCGAGTTCCAGGGTATAGAAAGATCGTGTCTTAACAACAAAAAAGAACAGAAACAAAGGGAAAAAAGCAGTATAGCTTGTTAGGCAGAGCCCACATTCACTGCGCATCCCTGTCCTTTCCCTGAGGCTGGACTTGATTCCAGGTCCTTGGGTGTCAAGGGCTTCTCTTCTATTTCATAAAAGCCCGCAGCTGGCATATCTCCTGCAACCCTGATGTTCCTTTGGTGAGGATGCCCAGCCTCCTGCTTACTGGGTTCAGGGTTGTGGTTTTTCTTCCGCAGGACTGCGGGCTCCAGCTGAGCGGGGAGGAGGGACGCCGCTGCTACCCCTTGGAAGGGCATCTGCTCTGCCGCCGATGCCACCTGAGGCGCCTGGGACCTGGCCCGCTCCCCTCGCCGGCTGTGCACGTGACTGAGCTCTGAGAAGCAGCTCCCTCTCTTCCCCTGTCCACCGAGCTGCTGCTGTCCCTTACGCAGGGGCCGGACCCCCGCGACAAATAATCGATTTCTATTTATTCACCTTCCGTGCCTCAAGCCACTTCCCCTGCTGGGTTCCAGGACACCCGCACCCTGCAGCCTCACAACAGGCCCAGTTCCTCCGCCTGACCTAGGCTCCCAGAGGCAGGGCTTGGAGGGCCTTGGTGCCATGGGGGAAGGGTGCCCCGTTAGTGTGTGACCACAGCCAGGGAGCAGTGACAGCCTGGGAACACCGTGGTTTGGCCATGATGGGTGGGTTCAGCCACAGCCCTCCACCTCTTTGGATCCCAGCCTGCACCGGTGCTTTTCCAGCATCAGAAGACCCTGAGCGAATCCACAGGGGCTCCCAGCAGCCCCCGGAGCATCTGCGCGCACTGTGTTAGGCTCCACGACAAAACTATGTGATTTGACTTAAATTAAGTTCCCCCCAAGGAGGATGTTGGCATTTTCTTTAAAAGAATATAGTTTTCTTCTAAAAACTTGGACGGAAGTGGTTATTTCTTAGTCCCAGAAGATTCTCTCTTACGTATGTTCATGTACCATGCAGCTGAAGAGGTGGTAAGAACATTGGTAGTTCTAACTATTTTTGCATGAATTCTAGAGTATCTCTGCATCTGCTTCAGATATTAATGTGGGGTCGTGTGTCAGAACCCTATGGAGAGGGACCTCATGAGCTCCAGGCAGGGCAGATGTAAATTAGATTTTCTTTGGAGAGAGAGTACTTCCTGGGTGCTGGGAAGTTGAAGCTGGTTAATGAAGACATTGAGCTTGTGGATGGCCCTGGCCAGGTCGTGTCTGGGTACTGTTGATGGAATCCTTTGTTGTCAGTGATGTGTTTGGCTTTGCTTTGGTTTTGTTTGTTTATTTGGAGTCAGGGTCTCCCTTTGTAGTAACCTAGGCTGGCCTTGAATTCCAAGCCTCCTGCAGGACCCTCTGGAGTGATGCGTTTCATTGGAGTGTTTGTGGAGTCATTTGGCAGGACTGAGCACTAGTGTTACCAGGGAGACGGAGGTTTCCCTTTGGGGTTCTTTATCTCAATTTAAAAGTTTAGAGATGGACTGGGAAGGAAGCCTAAGGACAATTTATTTAGCGTGTAAGGTAAACAGTGCGAGTTAGGCGAGAATCCAAGCAGCCCCCAGGAGAGGTGAAGAAAAGGGCATGCTTTCCAAGGCACGGGAGCGGAAATGGGTAGTAGGAATGGAGAAGCAGCCGCCGAGGGAAGCTAGCGAGCTGAGGACAGCCCCACAGCCTCCTGCTTTTTATAGTGTGCGCTCCCTCTTGGGTGTTTCCGGCTCCTGCACTGTTTGTCAGAGGATGCCAGGGTAAAGGCTTCCGGTCTTTCTCTGCAGACTGGCTGCTTTCATGTTACTCTTCATGTAACTTTCTCCAATTCCTGTTCTCCTGTCACACTAGGGACCAAAATGGGCGCACAGCACTGGACAGTAGAGAAACTGATACCGTTCGTCCAGCCTGAAATCTGGGAATAGGGCGCCCCCTGGTGGTCTGAGGAAGCAAACAAGTACCTAGACGCTCAAAACTGGTTTTTAATCCTGAGGTTCAGGAAGTGTTCCTAAAGATGGGCACTTGTACAGCAGCCAGAGTGGCTTCCTAGAAGAAGTGACCCCAGTGGGACCCAAAGGATAAATTCCAGAAGTAGTATGCTCACTTTTTGGCCTTTAGTTACTTTTGAACTAATTAGTTTTCTTATTTTTGTTTGCTTTTCCACTCAAGTGCTGGATATGGAACTCCCACATGCTGGGGAAATACTCTACCACTGAGCCACACCCCAGCCCCTCACTGGGGGATTCTAGGCAGGGGCTCTACCACTGAGCCACACCCCAGCCCCTCACTGGGGGATTCTAGGCAGGGGCTCTACCACTGAACCACACTCCAGCCCCTCACTGGGGGATTCTAGGCAGGGGCTCTACCACTGAGCCACACTCCAGCCCCTCACTGGGGGATTCTAGGCAGGGGCTTTACCACTGAGCCATACTCCCAGCTCCTCACTAGTGAATGTCAGCTAAGCCGTGGGCCATGTCTGCAGCCTCAGCGTTGCCTTCTCTAGCTGGTTAGAAAGCTTTCCTCTGACTTGTACCTGCACCCTCCACCTCTTACTCTGAGCCTGTTCTCCGTGTACCTCTCTCTCACTTGTTCTCTGAGTCCAAACTGGAGGTAGACCCTACTGTTTCAGTCACAGGAGGCACCAAGACAGTCCACATCTGTGTCATCTTGGTAGTCAGGCCTCCTTATACCTGCCTGGACTGAGTCCTCACACCATGCCCCTCCCCCTCCTTTGTCAAAGTGTGTGGAACAGTGGCTTTGTTTCAGCCATGCTGTCCATTCTCTGCAGGCTCTGGGCCCCGTTTTGCTCCCCAGCCCACGTCAGCTGTCCTACCACGGGCCTTTTTCACATGCATTTCCCTCTGTTTGCAGCTGCTCCAGTCCTGGGTTTTCAGTCCTCATCAACTCCAGACCTTGGGCTCCCAGCTGTTGAACCTCACTGAGTACCCCGTGTTTCCAGTCCCTGCTCACCCGTTCTCCTCTCTCCAGATGCTTCATCCCCAGACCGTCATGAGCTGCAGTGATCTGGTATGATAAGGACTGAGGAAGCCACTGAGAGCCATACTCCAGCCTGGAAGATGGCCAGGAGCCTCCTGCTCTGCCAAACCCAGCTGCCCTCCCCTGGCATCTCCCCTGACATGGGCACCTGGCAACTCCAGCCGTGCCTTTGGTCAGTGTTGGACTTTGATGTATTGGACCACTTCTTTGAATCTTCTCCCCATAGGTGGTGAGGTAGCCAGACCAGGTTCAGTCATGGCTGACCATTGTTTCCTTGCGGGGTCAGGGCCAAACACTTTTGGTCTCCCATTGGTTAGCACGTCCAGTTCAGACTGGGTCAGACAGGAGCCACAGGTGGGGTTGGAAGGCCTGGAAATGGGTTCACACACACAGATGCCAAGCTTGTTCATGTATGCCACATCTGTACACTTATATGCGTGTAGCGGAGCCTGGTTCATGCCCAGGGACACAGACCCACAAGTGCTTGGTCTGTTGCCTGTGTGTGCGTATGTGCATGCACGTGTTTGTGTGTGTAGAAAGTAGTGGGGGCTGGGAGGTTGGAGAGACCGAGGGTTCTGAGAGTGGTGGAGAGGAGAGACCGAGGCAGGAGGATTGCTGCAGACTGAGTCTAGCTTGGGTTGTGTAGTGAGACCCTCTATCAACAAAACAAACCAGGGGCCGGGACAGCCCAGTGGGTAGAGCTTGCCCCACAAGGGGTTCTTCCTGAGAGGGGTTGGGGGGAGCCGTAGATGACATGGGGCTAAACATGGGGAGGGATGCTGTAGAGCTGTAGAGCTGTAGAGCAGGGACTCGTCTGGACCTTAAATGATCTGGCAGAGCTTCAGAGAAGTCATCATAACAGGCAGCCCACGGTCTGAGGAACGCTCTCAGTGGAATGTCCTGCGTGGGGACTGGGCAGGGCTGGAGGAATGCCGCTCACAGATGTGGAATCTGGGTCTGGAGTCGTAGCTCAGTGGTTAAAAGCACCAGCTGCTCTTCTGTGAGAACCCAGGTTCAATTCCCAGTGCCTACATGCTGGCTTGCTCCAGTCCCTGGGGATCTGATGCCCTCTTCTGACCTCTGCTGGAAACGGACACACATGTGGTTCACAGATATACACTCAGGTAAAACGGCCATACACATAAAACAAAAATCAATAAATGTGATTAATTGAACCTGAGGTGTGGGCTGTGAAGTGGATCCAGGTGTGCAGATGACCCCTGGGAGTGGGTGGCCATTCCTTCAGTCTTCCTTCTCTGCCCAAACTATAGGCAATGTTTCCAAGCTGACGGGTAATGAATGGCAGGAAGGATGTACTCGGTGATACTTTTTCAACTGTCAACACCTTTGTGCACCCAGCTGCCACGGCCATCAGCCACGCCAGTGGCCCCTCACCCCTCTCTGCTGTGTACCCAGTGGTGTCGCTAACATCTGTCCCGTTCTCCTTACTCTACCGCTCATAGGACGGCCTCACAGGCCTGCCACCCCTGCCTGGGGCCGCCTGCCACACAGGCCGTGTCCCCTGCATGACACCATGGGATCATATAGTCTCTGATGATCGCACCTTCTGCCTTGGGGATACTGATGGTGGCGGCGGCGTGGGGAACGACGACACAGGGGACAGTTACCCACTTGTCTTTTGTTCCAACATCTTATGGAACTTAAAGATTGATTGCTGAGCTGGAGAGAGGACCTGGACTCCTAGGCTTTCCTAGCCATGTTCCCTCTTCTCTGGCCCAGCTGGCTGCCTTTTTTTTTTTTTTTTTAACCCATTCAGTAGCCCAGGCTGGCCTCCAACTCATAGAGATCTGCCTGGCTCTGCCTCCCGAGTGCTGGGATTAAAGGCGTGCACCAGCCGGGCGGTGGAAGCAGAGCCAGGTGGATCTCTGTGAGTTCGAGGCCAGACTGGACTACAGAGTGAGATCCAGGAAAGACACAAAGCTACACAGAGAAACCCTGTCTCGAAAAAAACAAAACAACAACAAAAATGTGTGCACCACCACCGACCAGCCTCCAACTGGCTTTTCTACCTGAGTTTGGACATGGGTCTGAAGAAAGGCCATATCCCCAAGCCATGTGGATCTCAGCCAGGGCTTGTTAGCATTGAAGCCAGATGTGAGTGTGGATCTTGCCGGCTCAGAGCCCCATAGCATCCTCACTGGGGCATGCTTTTTGTTTGTTTTGGTAACTTCAGCTCCAGGGGATTTCGTGTCCTCTTGTGGCCTCAGTGGGCATTCTTGTGCACATATCCATCCATAGGCACACATATTCATACCAAAAATGAAAAAGACCATTTAATGTTTATTTGTGTGTTGGTGGTACCTGCCACAGTACGTGACCCGTGGCCTGGCTGTGGAGGTCAGAGGACAGCTTGCAGATGTCAGTTCTCCTCTCCTACCACATGGGTCCAGCGATGGGGGAAAGTACCTTTACTACTGAGGCATCTTGGCTCTTAGTAGATTTTAATGCAGATTTAAAGGATGCACTCTGGGAGAAAGTGAAGTGAGAGCGTAGGTGTGGGATTCCAAAGAAGAGTTGTGTTTCTTCCTTCCTTTCTTTCTTTTTCTTTCTTTCTTTTTTGAGACAGTTCCTCTGTGTCACAGTTCTGGCTGTCCTGGATCTCTCTCTGTAGACCAGGCTGGCCTCAAACTCACAGAAATCCACCTGCCTCTGCCTCCCAAGTGCTGGGGTTATGGGTGTGTGCCACCACCACCCAGCTGCATGTATTATTTTTATGTGAATGTAGGTTCCAGAACAGCCAGTGCTACACAGAGGAACCCTGTCTTGAAAAAATCAAGCAATGGCTCCACAGTTAAGAATATTGGCTGCTCTTCCAGAGGACCTGGATTCAATCCCCAGCACCCACATGGCAGCTCACAGCTGTCTGTGACTCCATTTCCAAAGGATCTGACACCCTCACACAAAACACCAATGCACATAGATAAATTATTTTTAAAAAAAATCAAATAAAAATGGAAACAGTACTATAGAGATTTTGGTACTCTAGTACTACATTGATTTTTGAAGTTATCTTTGGAAGGAATTAAAGTGAGGTCAATAGGATGTTACTCAGGTGTGTCCAACAGACCTACAGTTGACAAAGTAAACACTAGATCACAGGGATTCAGGAAACGCTTTTAAAAAAATGCTTTGAGAGTTGAGGGCTGGGTCCAACAGAATATACCTGTGATTCGGTACTTGAGAGGCTGACACAGAATGGGAATTCAAGGCCAGTGTGGCCGTGGAACAAGTTGCAGGCTAGGTTGGGTTGGCTATGTAGTGAATTCTTCCTGATTCTTAGCCCTCCTGCCTCAGCTTGCCCTGAGCTCGCACCAGATACATAGGTAATCATATGGTTTTGATCTCAGCCCCCTGAAAAGATCTTGGGGACCTTACAAGGACAGCACACCACACAGAACTATGCCTCTACAGGGTGTCAGCCAGTCTTAGCAGTCTCCTACAGGTCTCACTGGGTCCAGATTAAGGTGTTAGTGGGGCCACATTCCCTCTAGAGCAGTGGTTCTCAACCTTCTTAATGCTCAGATCATTTAATACAGTTCCTATGTTGTGGTGACCCCAACCTTACAATTATTTTGTTGCTACTTCATAACTAATTTTGCTATTGTTAAGAATCATAATGTAAATCTCTGTGTTTTCTGATGATCTTAGGTGACCCCTATGAAAGGGTCATTTGCCCTCCCATGGGCCACAACCCACAGGTTGAGAATGTTATGCCCAGATCATGGGGACCCCCAAAAGACCACCACAGAGACTGAGTCCCATATGTAAAAGCAATGAGGCTTTATTTCAAGCTCAAGCTTGGACTCTCCATCTGTCCCACAGAGCAGTGAGAGCAGGAGCCCTGAGCCTGGGTTGGGTAGGGTTTTTAATCATAGCAGAGGTTGGGGGTAGGGGTTTCCAGGGTTCAGGACCCTGATTGACATTTATCTAGAGGTACAGGTGTGTGCTGGGAATGATTGGAGCGTCAGGTATTTCCCCTTAGATGCTGGCTCTCCTTGGGTGGGGTCAGCTTATGGCTTTTTCTGAGGACTGAGTGGTACCTGCCAGTAAGCCTGTCATGGCAGCTTTGTGGTCAAGCTGTTTTGGGCCCCCCATATTCTCCCTTTTACAAGTACCAGTGACAGGACCCAGTCATGGGTCCTGCCTGTCCAGAGGTTCAAGGGTATTGGGACCTAAGAACCATTAGCTAACAGATTTTTCTAGGGCAGTGGCATTTGCATCTATTGCTATTTTTAAGACCCTGTAGTTCTGACCTTTAAGCACAACCAGATTATAATCCTGAATGATTATAAATAATAGAGATAATAATTTCTTAAGGCCATTTAATATTTCTTTGGTCCTGCATAAAGAAGGTCAAATGTCTTATTGCAGAACCATTTTAGTTAATAAATCTATCAATTGACAACTCTGGGTCCAATTTCCTAGTATACCAGTGGGCATAATAGGTAGCCATTTTGTCCCCTATGCCAGGGAGTTTCCTTTTGACGTAACATTTCAGCCTATTTTGTGCAGGGAGCATGGGATGAATTCTCTTCTGGAACTGCTTCAAGCTGAAGCTAGGGCATTGTTGTCAGAGCCCAAAAAGACTGAAAGGCTAGTCAAAGGCTGGGCAATGGGGCTTTTGTCAGAAGCATGTGGTCATTTGACCCAGCTGTAGAGACAGGGAACAATCACATTGACTAGGCTGGACATGTCAGCTTTTGGCAAGTCGAGAGCTCATAGTCAGCAACTGATACTTGGAGGTGGAAAGTGGAGCCAAGTGGAAACTTGTTGGGACAAATTTAAACCAGAGACAGAAGTTAAAATTTATGAACTTATTTGGAACTTTTAGGCCCATAGTCTTAGTAATTGGCAAGGGCAGAAGTCCCAAGACCAGGAGAGAAAAATACCATCCTCAGGCATAGACAGGTGGGGAAAACTTAGGCTGTCCTTATCTGGAGGATAAGGACCTCTGTGAGGGGCATCCAAGTTTTATGATTTTTTTTTGATCCTCTGAAATCTGTGTGAGTTCTTATTTTACAAAAGGACATAGAAGTTTTTAGATACATTACCAATCTGTACTGGAACTCATATCGTAGATAAAGCAGGTAATGGGTATCTGTAAAACAGCAGGAGTGAACTCATACCTTTAAATTCTAGCAACAACTACAGATTTAGGTTAAAAGCTGGATATAGATTGGACAGAGATGTCTTTGGCCTGATGAGAAGTACCTTTAAGTTTATATTCAGATGGCAACCAAAATAAATCTAAAATCTTGAGCTTGTGATCCAAGCAGTAAGCAGTCATTGCTCTATTAGCTTGTTAGAACTCTATTAATTTAAAACTCTGAACTTTTAAAATCTTAATATAACAATAGTATAGAAGGGGAAAAATCTGAAGCATTTCTCATATCTTAAATCATCTATTTATATCTTTATAACTTGCATTTACATCTTAAATCATTTTTTGAGAGCCTCAAAGCTTTCATATCCTCAGACCTTCATATATCTTAAAACATTCTTAGACCCTCAAAACTTGCATAGACTTTCATATCTTAGGAAATTTTCTTATCAAGAGACCTAGTATCTTTAGAAAAGGCAAGGTTTGATTTTAATATATAAAATGAGCTAACAAGCTAGCATAGCCTTGCAGAAGGATCTGGTTGTCTGATGCTGCCAAGCTGGCAAAGTTATAGCCAGCCTAGCCACCAGTACTATCAGAGATCCAAGAAGGATAAATTATACCTGAGTACAGACCTAGCAGCTTCTGAATCTATTAAAAATGACAGAGACTAGTACATACCCAGTTAGCCATACCCAGGCTTCCATAGCATTGAGGGCAGACGTATCAGAACAGTGTCAGTCTTTGCTGGGCCCATAAGGTAATAGTTTTTCTCTGTGGAAGAAGGACATGGGGAAGACCAACATTACTTTGTCTAGGCAAAGGGGTGAAATCAATTCTCTAGTGTTCTGCTGCTTGTCCACAGTCTGGGCTGGTCCTGGTGGCAGGTGTTGTATCAGGGCATCTTGCCCAGTGGTCAGCATTGCCATGATCCAGGTGGAGACATCATGGTGCCCTGTAATATTCTTTTAAGACCTTGGGGCACTGCTAGAATCTGGGCACCCCTGTCTGATGCAATAAACTTTTAAGTCAACATTTTAAATACTGTATTCTGTAGATCTCTGAAGTATTTGAGGGCTGCCTAGGTATATCTGAATAGACAACTTTGTTTCTAGTTGTTTTAAGCTCAACCCTGAAAACATATCCAAGGAACTAAGTAAAGCTTATCCCTGTAATTAATTACATCAGTATTTAGCTTGTGTTCCCTAAATGTCTTTTTTTTTTCCTTTTTTTCCTCTTTTTTTGGTGGAGCTGAGGATCAAACCCAGGGCTTTGTGCTTGCTAGGCAAGAACTCTACCACTGAGCTAAATCCCCCCCCCCCCCCCCCCGTCAGTCTTTAATATGTTAGCAACTTTTCACAAGACTAGGACTTTATAATTTATTCCTGTTAGGTTCAGCCCTAAAAATAATGATTTTGAATTGAAGCTTTTCTAGTACCAAAATAAAACTTATATGACTCAGTTTATCCAAATAGATTAAGCTCAACAAAGGTAACAAAGACAAGGAGGCCAGACATACATTTTTTTTTTTACATTTTATAAAACTTTTATTGATAAAATATTTATGTAGTATACAATTTGCCTGTTTGCATAATTTGATAGACTTTAGCCCAGCATCCTCATAGGCCCATGACACCATCACCACTTCCTGTTTTAGAACATCACTGTTTTCAATTTTATACACACATGTATGGTGATTACATTCCACCTTATTTTTTAAGTGAACGTAATATTTGCAATTGTAGCCATTTTTAAGTTCACATTTCAGTAGCATGAATTACATTCAAGATATTAATTACACTCATGGTATTAATTACATTTGTGGTATTCACTGATTATATTTGCAGTATTCATTCAATAACTCTATGGTATACATTAATTACATTAATTGTATTGATTAATTAAATTCATGATATGTCCTGATAGTACTGTCCATTTGTGGGGCTTTTCTATCACACCAAACAGGCACTCTGTATTTAGATCATTGCTCTATATTCCTTTCTTGTCCAGCTTGAGATAACATCTAATCTTTCTGTCTCTATGAATTTGTATATATTATATATTTCATGTAATACAATTCTATAGTATTTGTCCTTATTTATTTATATTTTTATTTTTTTTGTTTTGTTTTTTGAGACAGGGTTTCTCTGTGTAGTTTTGCGCCTTTCCTAGAGCTCACTTGGTAGCCCATGCTGGCTTTGAACTCACAGAGATCTGCCTGGCTCTGCCTCCCGAGTTCTGGGATTAAAGGCATGCTCCACCACCACCCGGCCTCTGTTTTTTTAAATGTAAAAACATTTTATGTACAATTGTGGAGAGATAATACACAGGTAGCTTGAACATAAAAACAGGTTATAATTCAAAAGTCCAGAGTTACTTGAAACTGGAAAATATTTTTTCTGTAGAAAATACTAAAAATGATGACATTTCCCAATAAGCCCTTTTAAGACAAATAATAACTGAATTATGCATATAAAATATTGATTATAAATTTTGGGATACAGAAGAAACCTATCTTCATCTGTTCAGAGAGCTATGTTTTACTTAAGTTGTTTAAGTGAGATTCCTATTCATCTTCCTCTTCACTGTTTGATTTATGGCAGATATTTTTATATAGGCTAATCCATAATCAAGAAAGGTTTTGGCCCCCCATCCTGAAAGTACAGCCAGCATTTTCTTTCATCAGCTTGATATAGTACACATTCTTATCCTAATAGTGAAATGTTTCACTAACACTTGCCCAGTGATTGGGCAAAACCAAAACTTATTATAAGCCACAGTCATCTTAGGGTCCTCCCTGCGATATAGCCTCCCTGGAGCTGTGGGTTGCAGTCTGATTGTCCTTTGCTTTATGTCTAGTATCCACTTATGAGTGAGTACATACCATGTTTGTCCTTCTGAGTCTGGGTTACCTCACTTAGGATACTTTCTAGTTCCATCCATTTGTCTGCAAACCTCATGATGTCATTGTTTTTACTGCTGAGTAGTATTCCATTGTGTATATGGACCACATTTTCTTTATCCATTCTTCAGTGGACGGGCATCTAGGTTGTTTCCAGGTTCTGGCTATTACAAACAATGCTGATATGAACATAGTTGAACATGTGTCTTTGTGGTATGATTGAACATTTCTTGGGTATATGCCCAAGAATGATATGGCTGGTTCTTGAGGTAGATTGATCCCAATTTTCTGAGAAACTGCCATACTGATTTCCAAAGTGGCTGTACAAGTTTGCATTCCCACCATCAGTGGAGGAGTGTTTCCCATGCTCTGCATCCTTTCCAACATAAGCTGTCTTCAGTGTTTTTTATCTTAACCATTCTGACAGGTGTAAGGTGGTATCTCAGAGTCATTTTGATTTGCATTTCCCTGATGACTAAGGATCTTGAGCAATCCCTTAAATGTCCTTTGGTCATTTGAAATTTTTCTGAGAATTCTGTTAAGCTCTGTAGCCCATTATTTAATTGGACTGTTAGGTATTTTGATGTCCAATTTCTTGAGTTCTTTATGTATTCAGCCCTCTGTCAGATGTGAGATTGGTGAAGATCTTTTCCCATTCTGTAGGCTGTCTTTTTGTCTTTTTTTAAAAAATATTTATTTATTTATTATATATGCAGAAGATCTCATTACAGCACTCTACCACTGAGCTAAATCCCCAACCCCTGTCTTTTTTGTCTTATTGACTGTGTCTGTTGCCCTACAAAAGCTTCTCAGTTTTAGGGAGTCCCATTTATTAATCGTTGCTCTCAGTGTCTGTGCTACTGGTGTTATATTTAGGAAGTGATCTCCTGTGCCAAAGTGTTCAAGACTACTTCCTACTTTCTCTTCTATCAGGTTCAGAGTAACTAGATTTATGTTGATGTCTTTGATCCACTTGAACTTGAATATTGTGCATGGTGACAGATATGGATCTACTTACAATCTTCTACATGTTGACATCCAGTTATGCCAGCACCATTTGTTGAAGACGATTTCTTCTTCTTTTTTTTTTTTTTTTGGCTTCTTTGTAAAAATCAGGTGTTCATACATGTGCAGATAGATGTCAGGGTCTTCAATTCGATTCCATTGGTCCACATGTTGGTTTTTATGCCAGTACCAAGCTGTTTTTATTACTGTAGCTCTATAGTAGAGCTTGAGGTCAGGGATGATGATGCCTCCAGAGGTTGCTTTATTGTACAGGATTCTTTTTTTTTTTTTTTGGAGCTGAGGATCGAACCCAGGGCCTTGTGCTTGCTAGGCAAGCACTCTACCACTGAGCTAAATCCCCAACTCCATACAGGATTCTTTTAGCTATCCTGGGTTTTTTGTTTTTCCGTATGAAGTTGAGTATTGTTCAGGTCTGTGAAGAATGGTGTTGGGATTTTAATGGGGATTGCATTGAATCTGTAGATTGATTTTGGTAAGATAGCCATTTTTACTATGTTAATCCTACCCATCTATGAGCATGGGAGATCTTTCCACTTTCTGATATCTTCTTCAATTTCTTTCTTCAGAGACTTAAAGTTCTTGTCATACAGGTCCTTCACTTCCTTAGTAAGAGCTACCCCAAGGTACTTTATATTATTTGTGGCTATTGTAAAGGGTGATGTTTCTCTGATTTCTTTCTCAGCCCTTATATCATTTGTGTATAGGAGGGCTACTGATTTTTATTTTAGTTGATTTTGTATCCTTCCCCATTACTGAAAGAGTTTATCAGCTGTAGGAGTTCCCTGGTAGAATTTTTGGGGTCACTTATGTATACTATCATATCATCTGTAAATAGCAAAAGTTTGACTTCTTCCTTTCCAATTTGTATCTCCTTGATCTCTTTTTGTTGTCTTATTGCTCTAGCTAGAACTTCAAGTACTATATTGAATAGATATGGGGTGAGGGGACAGCCTTGTCTTGTTCCTGATTTTAGTGGTATTGGTTTGAGTTTCTCTCCATTTAATTTGATGTTGGCTGTCAGCTTGCTGTAAATTGCCTTTATTATGTTTAGGTATGTTCCTTGTATTCCTGATCTCCCAAGGACCTTTATCATGAAGGGGTGTTGGATTTTATCAGAGGCTTTTTCAGCATCTAATAGAAGATCATGTGTTCCCCCCCCCCTTCAGTTTCTTTATATGGTGTATTACATTGACAGGTTTTTGTGTGTTGAACCACCCTTGCATCCCTGGGATGAAACCTACTTGATCATGGTAGATAATTTTTTTGATATGTTCTTGGATTTAGTTTGCCAATATTTTATAGAGTATTTTTGTGTTAATGTTCATGAGGGAGATTGGTCTGTAATTCTCTTTCTTCATTGCATCTTTGTGTGGCTATGGTATCAGGCTATGTGTGGCCTCATAAAAAGAGTTTGTTAGGGGTTGGGGATTTAGCTCAGTGGTAGAGTGCTTGCCTAGCAAGTGCAAGGCCCTGGGTTTGGTCCTCAGCTCTGGAAAAAAAAAAGAAGAAAAAAAAAGTTTGGTAATGTTCCTTCTGTTTCTATTGTGTGGAGCAATTTGAAAAGTATTGGATTTAGCTCTTCTTTGAAAATCTGGTAGAATTCTGCACTGAAACCATCTGGCCCTGGACTTTTTTGGTTGAGAGACTTTTAATGAGTGTTTCTATTTCCTTATGGGTTATTGGCCTACTTAAATAGTTTATCTGGTCTTGATTTAACTTTGTATGTGATACCTATCCAGAATATTGTCCCTTTCTTTCAGATTTTCCAATTTTGTGGAGTATAGGTTTTTGAAGTATGACCTGATGATTCTCTGGATTTCCTTGTTGTCTGTTGTTATGTCTCCCTTTTCATTTCTGATTTTGTTGATTTGGATACTCTCTATCTGCCTTTTGGTTTGTCTGGATAAGGGCTTGTCTATCTTGTTGATTTTTTTCAAAGAACCAACTTTTTGTTTTATTAATTCTTTATATTCTCTTTGTTTCTATTTCATTGATTTCAGCCCTCAATTTGATTATTTCCTGGCATCTGTTTCTCCTGGGTGAGTTTGCTTCGCTTTGTTCTAGAGTTTTTAGGTGTGCTGTTAAGACATTGGTGTGAGATTTCTCCAACTTCTTTATGTGGGTATTTAGTGCTATCAGTTTTCCTCTTAGCACTGCTTTCATAGTGTCCCATAAGTTTGGGAATGTTGTACTTTCATTTTCATTGAATTCTAGGAAATCTTTAATTTCTTTCCTTATTTCTTCCTTGTAGATGTAACCGTCTTGTTAAATAAGAAACACAGAGCCAAATACAAAGTTAATAGCCAAGAGGTCAGAGCAATAGCTGAGAGCTGAAAACCTTACCCTTCACTGCTGCTCTGACTTTCCTCTCCGCAAGAGGCCTGCTTCCTGTGTCCTGCTTCCTGTGTCCTGTCTTTTATATAGACTTTCTGTTCTGCCTTTTCATTGGTTGTAAATCCAGCCACATGACCTCCTAGTCACTGCCTGTCTGTACAGACCTCTAGGTCTTCTATGGTTGGTATTGAGATTAAAGGCGTGTGTCTGCCATGCTGGCTGTATCCTTGAACTCACAGAGATCCTGCTTAGCTCTGCCTCCCAAGTGCTGGGATTAAAGGCACGCACCACCACCGCCCAGCTTCTGCTATGGCTTGCTCTGACCCCAAGGCAACTTTATTAATATACAAATAAAATCACATTTCAGTACAAATAAAAATATCACCATACTTCCTTGACCCACTGGTGATTCATTTGGACATTATTGAGTTTCCATGAGATTGTAGGCTTTCTATAAATTTTGTTGTTGTTGAAATCTAACTTTAAGGCATGGTGGTCCAAAAAAATACAGGAGGATGGGTTGGGGATTTAGCTTAGTGGTAGAGTGCTTGCCTAGCAAGTGCAAGGACTTGGGTTCGATCCTCAACTCCAAAAAAAATTACAGGAGGTTATTCCAATGTTTTTGTATCTGTTGACATTTGCTTTGTGATGAGCATGTGGTCAATTTTCGAGAAGGTTCCATGGGGTGCTGAAAAGAAGGTATATTCTTTTTTGTTAGGGTAGAATGTTCTGTAGATATATATTAAGTCCATTTGAGTCATAACTTCTGTTAGGTCCCTTATTTCTCTGTTAAGTTTTAGTCTGGCAGACCTGTCCATCGGTGAGAGTGGGTGTTGAAATCTCCCACTACTAATGTGTGGGGTTTGATGTGAGATTTAAGCTTTAGTAATGTTTCTTTTACAAGTGTTGGTACCCTTGTAAAATGTTCAGAATTGAGACTTCATCTTGGTGGATTTTCCCTGTGTTGAGTATGTAATGTCATTCCCTATCTTTTTCGATTGATTTTAGTTTGAAGTCCATTTTATTAGACATTTTATAGCTATACCACCTTGCTTCTGAAGTCCATTTGATTGGAAAGTCTTTTCCTAGCCTTTTACTCTAAGGTAGTGCTGTGGGATATTTTGTATGCTGTGAATATGTGTTGCTCTGATTGGTTGATAAATAAAAAGCTGATTGGCAGGAAGTATAGGCAGAGTAAAATACAAGGAGAATTCTGGGAACAGGAGGGCTGAATGGGAGCTGCTAGGGAGCTGCCCGAGAAGTAACATGTAATGCAACACAGGTAAAGCCACAGAACATGTGGCGATACATAGATTAATAGCTATGAGCTAATTTAAGATATAAGAGCTAGCTAGCAGAAGGCTTGAGCCATGGCCATGAAGTTATAATTAATATAAGCCTCTGTGTGTTTACTTGGGGCACACTAGTGGGAGAGATTTATCCTGACTTCCGGCAGGCCAGGACACAGGAAAACTTTCACCTACAAATGGAGCCAAAACATAGGACCTAAAACCCGAGAAAGGTTAAAAAAAAAAAGAATTCTAAAACGGACTAAACACAGCTTCCTCGTTGTGTCTCTCAGGCCAGCCGTGAGCTACAGTGTGGCGGGTTTGAGTGGCCTGTGGGCTTGAGTGCAGCATGGCGGATTTCTGCCAGTACACAGTGGTGTCTCCAAGCCACACAGAGCACTGTGTTGTGAGAGGTTTAGCTTTTGCTAGTACAAAACAAACAATAACAAAAAAAGAGGTTTCTGGGCTACATGCTGCTTTGATAGAAGCATAGACCCACTGCTTCCCAGAGTCAGTGGTGAGCATGGTTCCCAGAGCTGGCTGTAAACATAGTTCTGCCATGTTGGGAGGCTGAGGTGGGCAGAGAATGCTGCAGTTTAAAGCAATAGATTCACAGTAAGGCAGATTCAGATGGAATAAACCTCTAAACGGTTTACAATGTGTGTAAAAATGGACATAGGCTTGGAAGAGAGAAAAAAAGTTATATGCAGTTATATAAAGAAATAGTTTTTTAAAAAGATTTATTTATTTATTACACATATAGTGTTCTGTCTACATGCCAGAAGAAGGCACCAGAGCTCATTACAGATGGCTGTGAGCCACCTTGTGGCTGCTGGGAATTGAACTCAGGACCTCTGGAAGAACAGCCAGTGCTCTCAACTTCTGAGCTGTCTCTCCAGCCCAAGAAATAGATAGTTTTAAAAAATAAAATCTTTAAAGAGACAGTAGAGGTAGTATACAAATAAACCACATAAAGATGGATATTACGCAGACAATCTGGATTGTATTGTCTTTGGGATTTTTAACTCCAGAGAGACCAAAATTTGGATCTAAGGATATCTTGCTTTGGAAAGGATGTTCTGCTTTTGTTTCCACAGGAAACAATAGGCTATGGATTTGACCCCCTGAAAGCTGGATGCTGCTGCTTTATATATGTTTCTGTCATTGAATATGTGTGCCAAGTCAGTGTTATGTCCAGATCATGGGAACCTCCAAAAGACCACCACAGAGACTGAATCCTATATGTAAGAGCAAAGAGCCATTATTTCAAGCTCTGAGCTCAGTCCCTCTGTCTGTCCCACAAAGCAGTGAGAGCAGAGAGCCCTAAGCTCAGGTGGGGTGGGGTTTTGACCATAGCAGAGGTTGGGTGAGGGGATTTCCAGAGTTCAGGATCCTGATTGACTGACATTTGTCTAGGGGTATAGGTGTGTGCTGGGAATGTTTGGAATATCAGGTATTTCCCCTTCCCTGGGTGGATCCCTAGGGGGGTCAGCTTATGGCTTTTCCTGGATCTGGGTGTTGCCTGCCACTAAGCCTGTCACAGAAGCTGTGCCTAGGCCTCTAGGCCTGTCATGGCAACTGTGTGGTCACATTATTTTGGGGCCCCTCCACAGTCAGCTGCTTTCCTCGAAACTGTGACAAAATGCTTGATGCAAGCAACTGAAGAAGAAATGGTTTACTTTAGACCACAGGTAAAGGAGGTTACAACCCACCATGGAGAGGAAGGCATAGCACTGACCTGGGCCCAACAGACAAAGGCCCTTGACACTGTGACAGAGAACCTGAGTTTGATCCTTGGAGCCCATTGTAAGGATTCTGTCCTTAATTGCATCATCAGCCTACGACAGTGTCCCAGTTTAAAAAGTGGGCGGGCCCTCTCTGCGTCCTTTTTCTCTTTCTGCTCTCTTCCCTCCACATAGTCTCTCTGTTTCTCTCCCCTTCTCTCTCTCTCTCTCTCTCTCTCTCTCTCTCTCTCTCTCTCTCTCCATCTCCCTCCCTCTCTCCCTCCTCCCCTCTCTCCCCCTTTCTCTCCCAATAAAGCTCTAGAAAGGTAACCATGGCTCGTGATTCTTCCACCAGCATGCTCCTCTGACAGCATGGCCATCGCATGCGGTGGTCAGCCACCAGCAGCGCCAATTTGACCAACATTTGGTGCCGTTCAGACTCGATACACCAACCAAGGACCTGCTGACTGCTGCTGCTTGCCGCCTCCTCCCTCATCCAGTGAGACCCTGAGACCGAGCATGCGTGTGTCCCTCACCTCTGCTGGACCCCTATACAACTACCGCCATGATTCTTCACAGTGAGTCTGCCGTTGCTGTAGTCTGAGCTGTATTCTTTGCGACGGACACCCTGGGTGTCCATGGCAACGGCAGGCACATTTTTGCTCCTGATGAGGAGAAAAATGTTGTCTGGGGTCTACCAGGTGGACCAACAGCAGCGCATCCACAGCCCTTCCCATCCCTTGACAAAGAGGAGGGGGACTTGAGCTGATTCTTAGATCTTACTCCACTCTCGGGGACGCCCGAGTTGAAGTCTGATCCCAGTTTGTTATTTTAATTTTTTTCTTTTTTTGGTTTTTTGAGACAGGGTTTCTCTGTGTAGCTTTGCACCTTTCCTGGAACTCACTTGATAGCCCAGGCTGGCCTCAAACTCACAGAGATCCTCCTGTCGCTGCCTCCCAAGTGCTGGAATTAAAGGCATGCATCACCATCGCCCGGCTATTTTAATTTTAATTTTTTAATTTTTTATTCTTTTCTCGGCTACAGCCATGAGAGAAAGGGGCAGATACCACCCACTTACATTGGCGGATGGGGTGGGTACCGGTAAATCTGGCTGCATAACAAAGTCATGGGAACTTCTGCCAGCAAACGGGCAAATAAGAGTTACTTTATCTCCAAGCTTTCAGCGAAAGCTCTGAACCCTTTTCCTAGCCCACTTCTGTGTCAGCCATGTGCAACCTTTTCTGTCTGACTTCCGGCAGCAGTGGGCGGGCTTGGCGGCTTCCAAGACTCTCACCCTAAATCATCTTAACTCCACCCACTCATTTTTAACTGCCTTGAGAAGCACAGACGGGTCTGAAAATGGCTAAGTTTATAGTAGTCAGGATGGCTCCTAAGCCAAAAAATCAGCTTATAGCCTCAGACAAGTCTTCCAAAAGGATTGGTTTATAGTCTGCCTACTGGCAGATCTTCCAAAAGCTGTCCTTAAGCCACCAACCATCAGGGAAAATAAAATTCAGGACACAGAGTAAAATCTGTCTCTTGTTCCCCAGACCTCCCGACTAAAACTTAAGCACCTGGAGAGCAAGGCTCCTGACCCCATGGGCTAAAGAGTCATCTGTGGTGTTTAAGGTGTGCAAGGGAATGGATAAAAGCCCAAAATCAAAATTGCCAAGTGCTGGCACTCGCTGACTCCCAAAAGCTGTTGGGTCCCTGTTTTAAGTGAAAAGGGCCACGGGCTAGCAAATGCCCTGCCAGGCCATCAACAGCCTTGTTAAAGGTGCCGCCTAGAAAGACAACCAGTCAGCTGACTGCCCCCAGGCGCCAAGACACATGGGTACATCAAGCTAAGACCTCCAGCAAACCTAGGCTTGGCTACAGACACAGCAGGGAACCCAGAACTCAGCAGGGAAGCGATCTGTTTCTTTCCTTCTGGACACCAGAGCCACTGACTCAGTCCTGGGAGTTTTGGGATGTCACCTCTTCTTTCTATTGTCGGGTACAGAGGACAGCCTTACTTACCTCACCAGATTTAATTGCACTTTCAGAGTTACTTAATGAAAAAGATTTCCAACTAAGATAAGAGCTCATTGTCTGACTTCAATGTTACTGCCTGTGTTTCTCATGTGCATACAGACAGGGCCATGATCTTTGCCTTGTCCCTAATTCCAAAATAAATAAATAAATAAATAAATAAATTCTCATGTACCACAAGCTTTTATCTTCCCAGTTCCCTGTTCTAACTCACTGTTCAGCCAATGATACAGGACCACCACAGAACCAGAGTCCAAAGATCATCAAGTAAGAAACTGTAACAGCTAAAAGGTATTTACACCCCCAGACCCAAAAGTGTCTGGGTGCTACAAAAAACCTTTAATGTAAACATCTATTACTATGAGATGCTTTTAACAATTGATCACCTGTCTCCTGGATGCCGAACTAGTAAAGGAAACAGGTGCTTTAAAATAATCTGTCTCTGATAAAGCTTAACATGTTTCAGAATCCATCTGGACAGGCTGGATTTACCAACATAAAATAATAATGATTATTTTCTCTCTAATCTTTTCTCTATGTCACCAGCATCTTGTCAGACAGAAGGTTCCCAGCCACAGCCAAGAGGGATACATGTCTCCAGAACAAATGAATGACAGACAGTATCCCATAACACCTGTCTACCTCGAAAGACTCCCCTTCTCCATTCCCCCGAGAGCCAACTGATGTCCAAAAAATCAGCTGGAAGCAGTTATTGAGAGGAACGAAACCCCTATTCCCATCTACCTGCTTTTTTATAATAAGTGAAAGTCTGTGATGTAAGGGTTCCTTCTTTAATTACATCATCAGCCTGCGACAGTGTCCCAGTTTAAAAAGTGGGCGGGCCCTCTGTGCATCCCTTTTCTTTCCGCGCTCTTCCCTCCACAAGTCTGTTTCTCTCCCCCTTTCTCTCTCTGTCTCTCTCTCCCTTCCTCCCTCTTTCCCTCTCCCTTTCTCTCCCAATAAAGCTCTAGAAAGGTAACCATGGCTTGTGATTCTTCCGCCAGCACGCTCCTCTGCCGGCACGGCCCCACCAGCAGTGCTGATTTGACCAACACCCATATGGCAGAAAGAAGAGAATAGCTATATCACACATTAACCCCTGACCCCACACATGTGACATGCACTCGCACACACACACCCCAAACAAATGTAATAACAAAGGAAGTCATGGCCCCAGAAGCCTGAGGCAGCTGCTTGTGATCTGGAAGAGGGTCCCATGGGGTGTCGCTTCCTGTATTCAAGGATAGCTTTTCTGTTTTTGGTTTAAGTCATTGGGGGTGTGGTGATGCACACTTTTGATCCCACCACTTGGGAGGCAGAGGCAGGCAGATCTCTGTGAGTTCAAGGCCAGCCTGGTCTACAGAGCGAGTTCCAGGACAGCCAGCACTGAACAGAAATCCTGTCTCAAAAATCAAAAAAGTAAAAAAAAGAAAAGAAAAACATTTAAATCATTGCTATATTTTTGTGACTATAAACAGTTCTGCCAGGGGTTGGGGATTTAGCTTAGTGGTAGAGTGCTTGCCTAGCAAATGCAAGGTCCTGGGTTCGGTCCTCAGATTTGGCAAAACAAACAAACAAAACAAAAAAACCAAACCAAAACAACAACAACAACAACAAAAACAGTTCTGCCATGAACATGGATATGCAAACTGTCTCTTTGAGATCTCACTTTTTTTTTTTTTTTTTGAGACAGAGTCTCACTATGTAGTTGTGTGACAAAACTTTCCCTGGGGAGACCCAACACACATTTGTTCACCTCAGATTGGTAACCCATAGCAGACCAAAGTACAGAAATCTAACTTGGTGACCAAGTGGGTTTTGTTGGGATTACTTACAGGAGTATGGGTAAGGTGTAGTTAGAGTTTTCCTGCCTGGTCCACAGTCAGGACAAATCTCTCTTACCCGGCAATCCCACAGCCGCTCAGACCCAACCAAGAAAGCACACAGAGACTTATATTACTTATAAACTATATGGCTGTGGCAGGCTTTTTTGTTATCTACTTCTTTTATCTTAAATTAACCCATTTCTATTAATCTATACTTTGCCACATGGCTTGTGGCTTACCGGTGTCTTTACATGTTGCTTGTCATGGCGGCAGCTGGCAGTGTCTCTCCTCCCCCAGCCTTCCACCTAGCAGAATTCTCTTCTCTTTTGTCCCGCCTATACTTCCTGCCTGGCCACTGTCCAAACAGCATTTTATTTATACAGAGCAATACCCACAGCACTTCCCCTTTTCTTTCTTTCTTTTTTTTTTTAAGGAAGGTTTTAACTTTTACATAGTAAAATTAGATATAACAAAACAATTATCAAGCAAAAATTACAGTTACAATATTAAAGAAGATATCCTATCTATCTTATATTTGTGAGTCTAAGGTTTTATATCTAACATATTTTATCATGATTGAGGAAAGTATAGTCTTCAACCACATCAAAGACCCCAGAAGGATGTAATATTACGATATCCACAGCAGTGAGGGGTCACTTACAAGAGCAGAAATAACTTACAGACAGCTGCATCACTAAGGCCCACCCAGCATGATGACAGTTCATAAATGCTGGGAACCTGGTGCCCACTGCAAGGCCTGCAGGTGCCCGACAGTTTGGACTGTCAGCTCTATTGCTTACTCTGGCATAGTGAGTCTGAAGCTATTTTGAGTTGTCTGCCTTCCTGCTTAAGAAGGTTCCTGAGGGGTGGAATGGTTCCTTCTTGGAGGAAGCTGTTATACAACAGAAGTTCCAGATGTTCTAGAATTCATTGTAGACCAGGCTATCCTCCAACTTTCAGAGGTCTGCCTGCCTATATGCTTCCTAAGTGCTGGAATTAAATGTATATGCACTACACCTTGCTTCACTTTCTTTAAAATAAATTTTTATTTTATTGTTTAAATGTGCGTGTATGGGCCAGGCAGTGGTGGTTGCACACATCTTTAATCCCTCGGGAGGAAGAAGCAGGTGGGTCTCTGTGAGTTCAAGGCCAGCCTGGTCTACAGGGTGAGAGCCAGGATATCCAGGGCTACACAGAGAAACTTTGTCTCAAGATAACAAAACAACTAAAATATGCATGTATAAGTATATGCATGGCACGGTGCACAGGTGGAGGCCCAAGGACATGTGGGAGTTGGTTTTCTTTTCCCACCATATGGATCCTGGGTGTCAAGGACAGGTTGTCAGGGTTGATGTCGAGCACTGTTACCCACTGAGCCATCTTACTGGCTGGTGTTTGACACTGCTCCCAGGAAGACATGAACAAGTGTCTGTTGTCAATGGCAGACAGAAGTACAGACACCACAGAAGTCCAATTGGTGAGCCAATGAGTTTTGTTGGGGTTACTTACAGGAGTAGAAATGACTCAAAGACAGTGTGTGTTTCATGAGACTCAGAGGCACCTTAAGAATGAGTCTAGCCTTTTGCAGCTGCGGGGGTCCACCTCTGAGGACTGAAGACTTTTCCTTAGCCCAGGACATTTTTATTTTTCTCCATGTTCACAGTTTAGCCAGCTGATATCCATATGTTCGAAACTACCTGAAAAGAGCTTCCAAAAATACAACACCAAGTACAAATTCCTTGATTCATCAGGTACCACAGTTTTCCAGGTTTCCTGAACTAAGTTTTGCATAGAATTTATATTCTTGGGAGACTCTGAGGCAAGATTCACATAGTGCAACGAGAGGAACAAAAGGTGTCTGCTAAAGAAAAGATGGGGTAGGGCAGGTGCTGCTCTCTGGAGCCAGGTCAGGAGCAGCCACAGAACCCCTTTATTTCATATAATAATGAATTATCTCGAAGGTTATGTGGCCTCACAGTAAGTACTTTTTTTTTTTAAATCTCTCTGTCTTACAGTCGTACATAAGTATATCCAAACACATTTGAAAGCCAATAAAGTCACTGTTACTAAAACAAGAGTAACCCCTGCTAGGATGGAAATCTATTAAAGTGATTCGTAGGGTGAATGAGGCTGTGGTACCTCTAGACTTCCCATGATGTCCCTTTCTGCCATTTTGTTGTACTTTCTTGAAATCCTCAGAGACCACCAAGGAGCCGTTTCCGATGCAAGCACATAAGGGTCCTTTTATTCTGGTTGAACCTGGGCCACCGCACAAGGCAGATGGAAGGAAATGTGGCAGTCGCCATGGGCCCGAGTGTAGAGAGTTTTTATAGTGAAAAACCACAAGCTGGGAATTACATGCTTGGGATCGGTTGGGTAGAAGGGATATGGGGCAAGGTGACTTTTTGAAACTATTGGTCTAGACTTTGGGCATAAAACAACATTTGACACCATTGGGTTAGAAATTTGGTGGGGAACCACAGTCTGCTGAACAGGATTATCTGGACTGCTCAGCAGAATTATCTAGCTATCTTCAGGGGCCATAAACTGCAGACAGAATGTCTGCAGGAACAAACTGCCCTGTATCTGTTCGAGTTGTCATGACACACTCCTGAGGTCCTTCCTGGAACTGAGTACAGCAGGTGGTCTGAGATGGTGGCCCTTTCCCTAAGATGGAGCCTGTAAAGTCAAGTCTAGACCTTCACAGTATCAGGGAACTTTTTTTGCAAAAGTTTCTTTAATTTATTTCTGTAAATTAAAAACCATTAGGGTGACCCAGCAAATGTATCCTAACCTTTTCCCAATCATACTTGCTTTCATTAAATCTTTTTTTTTAAAACAAAGAGTATTTATTTTTTTTTATACTATTTCTTTTTTTTAAAATTTATTTATTATGTATACAGTGTTCTGTCTGCATGTATGCCTGCAGGCCAGAAGAGGGCACCAGATCTCATTACAGATGGCTGTGAGCCACCATGTGGTTGCTGGGAATTGAACTCAGGTCCTCTGGAAGACAGTGCTCTCAACCTCTGAGCCATCTGCTTTCATTAAATCTTAAGGGTGTGATATAAGAAACATTCGGATCATATTTTAATTTTATCTGCTCCTTTAAAATCTCTAACTGATCTCCTAACAATGTAACAGCTTGCCTTAATTCAGCTAATTCATTCACTATTTCTCTTTCAATGTTATTTTGTTCAGTCCAAAGTTGTTCTGAATGCCTATGCCAGTCTCTAATGATTTCAGTGGTTTGGATTTCTTGATGAAGTGCTACTCCAGCTGTTGATGCTGTAGCTGTCAATGCAATGATTCCCATAATCACTGCAACCACCAGTCCAACGTTTGACATGTTCTTTTTTTTGTTTTTGTTTTTTGAGACAGTGTTTCCTGTAGCTTTGGAGGCTGTCCAGGCCTGCCTCGAACTCAGAAATCCACCTGCCTCTGCCTCCCGAGTGCTGGGATTAAAGGCGTGTGCCACCACCGCCCGGCTTGACATGTTCTTTTTAATAGTCTTTCAGCGAGCTTCTGTACCAGGATCATGGCAGGAGAGTCTTGCCATGGCCTCAACAACTTCACCGGGATCCAGATTGCTGGCCTTGCTCTAAGAACATATAAACTTTCAAAGGCCAAATTTAAAAACATACTAGAATTAACACAGGTATGAAGGGTACACCGTTTATAAGTGATACTGTAATTAATTGGGTGCCATTGTACAGGCCCCTTTAATAGCAAGTAAGATAATGGTACACATGCCATAAAAGGATGGCTTTGATTTAGTCTAAAAGACAGAGTGTACTTATCATCCTTAAGGTTTATTTTTCCTTCTCACGCCTGACAGAGTGTACTTATCATCCTTAAGGTTTATTTTTCCTTCTCACGCCTTAAGAGGGTGAAAGACACTTGCCAATTGCCACAAGTTAGTCTGAATTGAATCGCCAAATTGCAGGAGAGGGCTTGCCATTCCAGCTCCATGCCACTGAACAGGTCCATTAACAGAAGCATTGATTTCCATAGTTCCATTGAAATTATACTGTTTCTGTCATAATTCTGAGGGAGAATATTTCCCCTGAGGGGAGCTGAAAGGGCTCCAATCAGTGACGTCTCCATGGGAGACAGTAACAGCACTTGAGGCTTCTCACTCTTACAATGTTGCCAATGTATCCAGTCAGAGTCCTTGTTGGTAACCCTCATTTCACAGAACGGTAGGTTTAAGGAACCAGTAGCATTAATCAATTGTCCTTTAAAACCAGATGCATGAAGCATATAAAATTTATTATGGACAGTCATACTTGAGAGGTAATTTTTAGGCATTGAATTCCATTTCCCATGCAAACAGGAATCCCTTGTACTCCGATGGTATAGTTGTCGATCACTTCACCCTCCTCCATTGGCTGAGCAGGACCTCGTTTGTCATAAGGACCAGGTAGCCAAGAAGATTCATTAACCACTACAGGAATATTTATATCTCCCCAACTTACTGCTAAGTTAATTGGGGGGTAGGAATAAAGGCCCAGTAATTATGATCTGTCCTTTTATCTGCACTGTTACCATGGAAAGCATGGCAAGGAATAAGTTTGTAGCATTTAGAGGCTTGTGAGTCATGTAAAGTATCATCTTTCCTTTGTCACACAAACTCTTAAGCTGTCCACGGGTGGGAGGATTAGTTCTTTGCTCCAAAGGCCTTTGTATTTTTTCCTTCTCAGAGACATCTCAGCAGCATTCAAGAGACTCTTCTTGTTCATGCTGGATTTTTATCAATTTGATGGGATCCACAATTTTTTTTTTTTTTTCCGAGACAGGGTTTCTCTGTGTAGCTTTGCGCCTTTCCTGGAACTCACTTTGTAGACCAGGCTGGCCTCAAACTCACAGAGATCCGCCTGCCTCTGCCTCCTGAGTGCTGGGATTAAAGGTGTGCGCCACCACTGCCCGGCATGGGATCCACAATTTTTATCTCTCCTGTGGAAACAAGCATAACCTCAGCCCTATCTTAACACTTTCCCTGGACTCCTTTGATGTTAAAATATTTATAATACATGGACTGACTCAATTCAGGATTTCTTTCCATTATTCAATGTTGTTTCTGTTTCATTAGTGTTTAAAAAAAAATTTAAAGTTAGAAAGACATCAATGCAGTCTATCTGTGGTGGGGTGTCTTCATATCCCCCTTCTGCCTAGTAAGCATCTCTTTTAGAGCGTGATTAGATCTTTCAACAATTGCTTGCCCTGTAGGTAACATGGTTTATGTTGTAACATGCAAAAAAGTGTTTCATTTTACTGGAAACATAAGCTGGGGCATTATCAGTAGTAACTGTGCTGGTATGCCCATGACAGCTATTGTTTCTAATAAATGTGTAATTATAGAATCAGCCTTTTCAGAACTTAAGGCAGATACCCATTGGAATCCAGGATAAGTGTCAATGGTATGATGAACATATTTTAATTTTCCAAAATCTACTAAACGAAATACATCCATTTGCCAAGTTTCATTTGTGTACCTTTAGGATTAGTTCCTGCGGGTAAAGGAACTTGATTATAAAAAGAACAAGCAGGACAGTTTTTTTTTTTTTTTACTGATTTCCTTAGTCTGTTGCCAAGTAATGGAAAATTTCTTCTTTAAGCCTCTACTATTAACATGGTGTTTCTTATGAAATTCCGAAACTTCCAACACATTTCCTATCAATAATTGATCAATCTTCTCATTTCCCTTTGCTAAGATCCAGGGAACCCAGTATGAGATTGAATAATATAATGTGGGCAACTCCTTCCTTGGATTGCCTGTTGTAGTTGTACAATAATAAAGGTAATTCTGAATTATCAGGAATAAATTCAGCAGTCTCTATATGCAATACAACCCTTTTTGCATATTGAGTATCAGTAATTATGTTGACAGGTTTTTTAAAATCTAATAAAACCATCAGAATGTCATACAACTCTGATTTTTGAGCTGAGTCATATGGACTTTGAACAATCTTACTGATGTTCCCTGCTTTATAACCAGCCATTCCTAATTTATTTGCATCAGTATAAAATGTAAGAACCCCAGGAATAGGTGTTCTCTTCACTATGTGGGGAAGAATCCATTCAGTTCTTTTTATAAACTGAATTTGCTTACTTTTTGGATATTTGTTGTTAATTTCTCCTAAGAAATTACTACAAGCTCTTTTCTTTTCTTTCTTTTTTAAAATTTTTGTATGTGGAGCTGAGGATCGAACCCAGGGCCTTGCGCTTGCTAGGCAAGCGCTCTACCACTGAGCTAAATCCCCAACCTACAAGCTCTTTTCAATCAGCATTAATCTCTCACAGTTGCCTAATTTCAGTATTGGCATAGGGTACCTTAATCTCAGCTGGATCCATACCTGACAACTGACCAAGTCTTAATCTTCCCTTTGTGATTAGTTCAGAAACTTCTTCTATATAGGTTTTGAATTTTTTTGCTCTGTTTGTGAGCTAAGAAAATCCATTCCAAAATATAATCCTCTCTCTGCATATTGAGTCCAGTAGGGGAATGATTTGAAGGTAAAATTACTGAAATACACCTCTTCGTGAGGTCTAATCTATCCACACAGGCATTTTGTAATTTTTGTTTTTGCCTGGGCTAATTCTTTTAGGCCTCAGCTGTTAACTGTCTTGGACTGTTTAAATCTCAGTCACCTTGCAAAATTGGAAACAAATTACAATTCTGGGGCAGAGAATCCAATTGTAGGCCACAACCAGTTAATATCATCCAATAGTTTTTGAAAATCATTAAGAGTGTGCAACTGATCTCTCCTAATCTGTACCTTTTGTGACTGAATTCTCTGTTTACTCAATTTAAACTTTAAATAATTAAGAGAATCTTCTCTTTGTATTTTTTGTTTTTTTTGTTTGTTTTTTCGAGACAGGGTTTCTTTCTGTAGTTTTGGTGCCTGTCCTGGATCTCGAGCTGTAGACCAGGCTGGCCTTGAACTCACAGACATCTGCCTGGCTCTGCCTCCCAAGTGCTGGGATTAAAGGTGTGTGCCACCACTGCTCGGCTTCTCTCTGTATTTTTTCAGGAGAAATCTGTAATCCCCAATAGGGTAAAATTTTTTGTACCATATTAAACATTTTTTCTAAGGTATCTATATCAAAGGCAGCCAATAATATATCATCTATATAATGATAAATAATAGACTAAGGAAATTTGTTTATGTATTATTTCTAGTGGTTCATTAACAAAATATTGATGTAAAGCTGGGCTATTTAGAATTCCCTAAGGGAGGATATTCCAGTGATATCTCCCTACTGCCTGAGCATTATTGTAAGTAGGAATTGTAAAAGCAAAATTTTTTTCTATCCTGTTCCTGTAAAGGAATCGTAAGGAAGCAACCCTGCAAATCAATCACTATAATGGACCAATCTTTAGGTAATAGAGAAGATAAAGGAATCCTAGGCTGTAAAGATCCCATAGGTTGAATTATCTTAGTAGCTCTTAGATCAGTTAACATTCCCCACTTTCTTTTTATTACAAATACAGGAGAATTCCAAGGGCCAGTGTCTCCTCAAGGTGCTGAGCAGCTAACTGTTCTTTCACAAGTTCTTTAAGCACCTGCCTTTTTATTTTTTGTTAAGGCCACTGCTCTACCCATGCAGGCTTCTTAGTCGGCCATTGTAAAGGCGGGGCAGTTGGGCTACTGGCGGTGGCCCCTGCTCTAAATTTGTAAAGCCAACTCCTGTCCTATCTGCCTCTGTACAACCTGCATAGCCTGTAAAATCACAGGCTTTTAATTCTTCCCGGTGCTCTTTCCAGCAATATATCCCAGTTGAAACATCAGTTTACAAGCTGTTTCTGAAATTGCAGGAATATTAATCTGAACTCTCCAGTGTTGTAACAGATCTCTTCCCCACAAATTCATACATCAGCCACATAAGGCTTTGATATCCCTTCCTGTCCTTCTGGACCTGTACATGTAATCCATTCTACATTCTTTTTTAACGTGAAATAAGGTTCCAATGCCTACAAATTGAGTGGAGACTTCTTGTAAAAGCCAGCTGGGATCCCAGGATTCTTGTGAAATTATAGATACATCAGTATAAGAATCCAATAACCATTCAATCTCAATCTCATTTAATTTTACTTTTAATTTAGGCTATTTGTCATTGATAACTATTTGCCAAAACACCTTTTTTCCTGTACTTCCAAAGCCTCCAGTTCTACATATAGGTGCCCCTTTGCCTTTAAGATATGGAAGCAATAATAACTGAGCAATTCTATCATCAGCTTCTATTTTCATGGTCCTTTTTGCATATGCCACCTATAAAAGCATTAAAGACAATCTTTATAGGATTTTAAAAGGTAACTTTAGGCAATACTCTGGAGTATTTTTTATAAAATCTTAAAAAGAGGACCCTTTTTTTTTTATAGATCCCAAGTAACACGTTAATGCAACTTGTCAATTATTAACAGTGTGGATCAAATAATTTACCTGCTTTTTATTTAGTGGGAAAACAATTTTGTAAGTTCTTTACCAGTAAGAGATTATTTTCTATGAATTTTTATTTTAGCAACCACATTATTTAATAAGCTAACAACCCAGTCTGTTTCAGGTGTTATATTTTTAAGAATTTAACCAAGAATTTCTAAAAAGCAACTTAAAGAGAAGAGCCAAATTCTCAGTAATGATAAACAGACATGAGCATATCCAATATATCCTTTAAAATTATGAATCCTGTTCCTTCAGTTTATCTACCATGAGATTCAAACATTCATCCAAACATTTATTAGACAGTGAATGGTTAACACATCTGGGAGTCCAAGCAGCATCGACTTAGCATGCCATGTCCTGACTGCAATCATTCTTCACCAGAAGCTGAGTCTGTTTAAACTCCCTCTTTCTCCCATGAAGGGACTACTAATAATGAGTTATTCCCACCATTAGGGAAAAACAGAAAACATTTCCCACAAAGAGATCTTTAATATTGAGTTATTCCCACTCTGAGGGAAAGATAAAAAACATTTAAACAGGAGTTAAGCAAACAGACAAGACAATTCTAAGCTCTGGGTTTGCTGTTCAGGCTGCAGAGGTGAGCCTACCTGTTGACTCTGTGATTCAGATGTTGCCACTCTGTGCTGGCAGCCAGCAAGAGCTCAGAGTTTAGCTATCCTGAAATCTTTTAGATAGGAAAGAGCCTTTTCTTCCTCTATTTCTACTGGGAAGGGGCTTTTTTCTTTCCTTTATTTTCTTTTATGGTGTCTTTTCATCTTTAGACCTAGTTTCAATATTTTTTCCTTTTTATTGGGAAAATCCTTTTTTTCTTGATTAAAAATTTCTCCCTTTTCCATTGAGAAATTTCTCTTTATTTTCTTTCCTTCCCTCTTCTCTATTGGAAAGATTTCCTTTTTTCTTTCTTTCTCTCTCTCTCTTTTTTTTTTCTACTGAGAAAGTCTTTTTCCTTGATTTATTTCCTCTCTCAGGAGCCATTCTATTTCTATCTTTAAAAATTGTACAGTTACCGCTTTTTCTTTTGACAAGTATTTTAGCAACAGTACATTCTGTTGCTCCTGAGATGGGGAGTTTAAATGCCCCATGACCCTGCAATCCTGGAGTCCTCTTACCCTGAGAATGCTTCCCTCCAGTTCTTAAGATGGCTGCCTCTTCTGTCCTTCTTCAATGAATTGGGGGCCAATTGTTGAGGCACGAGTGCCTGGGTTCGCGCATGTCCGTTGAATGAAGACCCAGAGGCACCTTAAGAATGAATCTAGCCTTTTGCAGCTGCGGGGAGTCAGTCTCTAAGGACTGACAACTTTCCTGCGCCCAGGCAACTTTCCTGCGCCCAGGCATTTTTGTCTCCATGTTCACACTGTAACCACTTGATTTTCATATGTTCACAATCAAAGATGGAGTAGGGCTGGGTGCTACTCTCTGGAGCCAGGCCAGAAGTAGCCCAGCGAGAATACCGATGCTGCCACAACAGAAGTCCGACTTGGTGACCCAAGGAGGTTTTTTTTTTTTTTTTTATAATTGTTAAAGATTTATTGATTTATTATGCATACAGAAGAGGGCACCAGATCTCATTATAGATGGCTGTGAGCCACCATGTGGGTGCTGGGAATTGAACTCAGAACCTCTGGAAGAGCAGTCAGTGCTCTTAACCTCTGAGCCATCTCTCCAGCCCCCCACAATGAGTTTTATTGGAGTCACTTAGAGGAGCAGAAATGACTCACAGATGGCTGTATCACCAACACCCACCCAGCATGGTGACAGCTCACAAATGCTGGAAACCTGGAGTCCACTGCACAGCCTGCAGGCAGCTTAGTGTGTTGGCTTGGCTGGCAGACACTGAAAGACTTGGAGGGTCACATAATCCTGACTCTTGCTGACCCCAGATAGTTCTGACTCTACAGGTCAGAGAACCCAGCTGAGAAGGGAAGGGACAGAAGCTAAGTCAGTCTGGTGCAAGTCCCTGGAGAGCTGTGTGGGAGGGGAGCATGTGTGTTCTAGTGACAACACACTGCCAGTCACTCGTGTCCTCCTCAGACCTGGATGTCTCATACATGACACTTGCACACTCCTTGAAGGCTAGGACACCATCTGCCTAAGACTAGGCCTACCTAGTCCATCTACCAATCTCCCTGGAAGCCTGAGATTCTTAGTGTTTGTAGAGCTGCGGGAGTAAGTCCAAGACCTGCACATGCTTGGCAAGTGTGAGCTGAGCCAGGGCCCAGATGGAGAAGCCCTGAGTTTTTAAATCTGTAGAAAGAAGCATGATGGAACATCTTCCTGTGTCTCCCATTGGGAGTGAAGAGAGTGGGCACATAGTGTCTTTGTAGCCCCTAGTCCACCCTTAGCTCCTTAGCAGGAGGCCCCCTTCAGAAGCTCACTCCAGCCAGATGCTTGTGAACTGGAGTAGTGATCCCAGACATCAGGCCTTAGCCTGTGCAGGATGGCCTCCTCTTGCGCTGTTTGGTTTGGATATAGTTTCCTTGTGTCCCCAAAGAGTTCATGAGCTGGAAACTTGGTCCCCAGTGTGGTGATGTGAGAGATGGTGGCATGTGTATGAGGGGAGACAACTGGGAGGCGATCAGGCCACTGGGGTGTTGCCCTGGAGGGACTAATGCTGTAGACTGGTGGAGTAGGTCCCCCTGTGTGAGTGCTGGAGACCACCCATACACTGACATGGCCATGTGACTAGTGCTGTTTGCTGTCCCTCTGCCACATGCAGTCAAGGGGTCCTCACTAGAGGCTAAAAAGATGAGACTGCAGGACTTTGGACCTGGAGCCTTCAAAATGATGACATTTTTCCTTATACTCAACCTTGGGTATTTTATCACAGCCTTATAAAAAATAATAATACACTCAACTCTTCCCAGGGCACTAGAGGACCTGCACCCCTGGGGTCTCCTATAAGCCTCAGCATCGTGAGGACTCTAGATGTATCTTTCTGAATAGAGCCTGGTGGTGTGAGCCCAAACTCACATGAGGACATGGCTCACTGATGGATGAGTAAGGCCCATGGCCTGAGGACTGGCCACAGGCAACTATTTGGCGACTGATGTGGGAAAAGGCTTATTACCATGGCCACAGAACAGAGCCACAGTATGAGTTCTGAAGCTCAGGGACCCCAAGTCCTCACTGCGGGTAATGTCCAATGGGGAGGTAGCTGGGTTCAGACCTGGATATTGGCGCTAGGACAAGCTGCCAGGTCCTACACCCATTTTCAAACCGGCCTTTTGTTCTCACTTCTGCCAAGGGTGTGAAGCCTCACTCCAGCCCTGGATTTAGAGGGCTTTGTTCTTTGTCTCCTCCTCAACTCAAGACAGGGTTTCTCTGTGGAACCCCAGCTGTCTTAGAACTCACTCTGCAGACCAGGCTGGCCTTGAACTCAGATCCTCTGGCCTCTGTCTCCTGAGTGAAATGCTGGGATTAAAGGCATGTGCCACCACTGCCTGGCTGACATAGGGAGTTCTAGTCTTGTTTTACAGATGGGACACAGACGCCCAGAGAAGCACTGTGATGCACACACACTACACCATTGGCCCATGTCCCCAGCACTGGGCAGAAGGGACAGGTTTTGCTGTCAGGAGCCTGTGTGATCCTCTGTAGACATTTAGCCTCTCTGGTCCTTCACTGTTTCATGTTCCTGGGGAGTTCAATTGGGGAAGTCATGTATGGCCCCATGGACTTTGGCCGAAGAAAGTGGCAGACTCTCTGGCTGTGGTGACTGTCTCCTAGTATCGCCTAATGGGTTCTGCAGGGCCATTTTGGCAGTGCTGAAATTGAGCAGTGACAGTTCAAAGTCCCATCCGTTGTCCCTGCCATATCCTCCAACCCAATCATTGCCGATCTCAAATCCAAAGTCCAAGCATCCCTGTGAATTGCAAGGCCTTTATTGTTGGAATCCTGTTCTAGACACCTGGAGGGGAGGGGTAGGCTTGCTACATCTAGGCAGGTGAGCAGGCAAGTGGCTTTCTTGAGTCTTCTGGCAAAGATGGATTCATCAACACGCTTTGTTAGCTTCTATTTTCTCCTGCAAAGAGAAAGCCGGGGAGGCCTCAGAGGTGAAGGAGATCTCACCAATCATTCATGGGGCACCTCTTGGAGGGACCTACAGCCCATCTGCCATGGCTCCTGGGACTGACCAGGCTCAGGGAGCCACCTCTCCACCCTGTCTCCGTCAATCCACATGCAGGCAAGCCTTGTAAAGAGCCTCCAATCCAGCCTGATGGGAAGAGCCAGCCACCCTCGGGGCACCCTGGGCACATGTGGGACAGAATGGAGGAGCAGCTGGGGAGGACCTGCCGGGGCTCTAGGGGGACCCGCGGGCAGCTGCAGCCCCACAAGTGAACTGATTCCTGTCACATGCTGACCCTCAGACACACGCAGCTGAGGTGGTGACTTAGCCGACTAGTACTCATGACAAAAGGGGAGTCAACTAGATTCTCCACCTGACGTCCCAGGCCTGGATCTACACAGTGACCTTGGAGATCCAGAGGAAAAGAAAGTGACTTGGGGCTGTGGTGGTCGACTTGAAAAGTTAGCATCAAAGATCCAGGCTGGAGAAGAGGTGCCAGGCCCTGTGCTGGTGTGGCTGGCCTCCGGAGCCTGGGACAGAAAGGCTGGTGGAGGCCAAGTGGTATTGTGGGGGCGGGGGTCCTGGAGGGCCTAGTCTGGCATAGCTGAACTGAACAGCCAGGCCCAGCTGAGGCCGCCTGAGTGTCCCTTCCTGCCCCGATCTCATGAGATTCTCCGTTGGGAGAGTCATATTTCTGGATTCTCAGGCAAGCTGTAGTGGTAGGGAGGAACAGTCTCCATCCCTCACCTGGGATGGGCAGATTGGCAGATAGGCTCCCGGGCCAGACACATAGAGGACTACTGACTCACCAGCAAACTCTTTACGTTCTTTTTGTCTTCCTCTGTCAACTTGTTATCAGCGCATTTCTTCAGATTTTCAGCATTTTGCAATGTGGCAGTGTCATCCTTGTATTTTTTAATGAAGTCAACATAGTCAGTCACAGATGAGTAGAGAAAAATATCAAAATCCTCCTTTATAACTGGGCAAATGTCACAGTCTGGAACACAAAGAAAAGGTGATCCTCCCTTGAAAGCCTTGAATCATATCATACACAGACAGACAGATAGAGACACAGACAGAGACACACACACAGACACACATACAGACATACAGACATACACACACACAGACACACAGACACAGACACACACACACACACACACACACACACACACACACACACACACACACGTCTTTCCTGGGTAAGTGAAAATTGGACAGCTCTGGAGAGCCTGCACCCCTGACACCCACACCCTTGTACCCACTTCCCCCTGATGTCAGGAGCAGGGCAACCCCAAGCACCACAAGAACACCAGAGAGCTTCATGGTAATGGCAGGTGCTCCTACCCAGTTTGGCCCCTTTATAACTGCCCTGGGCTGCTCAGTGGGGAGGAGGGTCTGTGTCTGAGCCCCTCCAGGCTCCTCCCACACACTGCTTGAAACTCCCTGGGGCTGTGTCAGGGGCAGATGTGTATTTTGGCTACAGAATAAGATCCTGGTCAACAAAGGGCCCTGGCTCAGATGGTCCCTTCTTAGTGCTCTGCTTAAGGTCACATGTCATGTGGCCAAAGGAACTGATGACTAGGGAGAGAGGCAAATGCCCCTCAATCAGGCCTCCAGAGTGAGGCCTGTCACCCTGTCACACCAGGGAACTCAGTGTTTACCAGCCCTCCCTAGTAGGCCATGTCTAGGACAGGCCAGATCACAGAGCACTTGGAGACCCCTGCACTGACTGTGGCGTCCCTGCCCCCATCTCCCTGCCTTCATTGGACCATCTCTAACCCTGGAGTCTCCTGCTGTGACAGTCATCCCTCAACTTCATCTTTTCTTTGTTGTTGTAGTTTTTTTGAGACAGGGTCTCTACACATAGCCCTGGCTGTCCTGGAACTCCATCAGTAACCAGGCTGGCCTTGAACACACAGTGCTGGGATTAAAGGCACTACCCAGCTAAACTTATCTCTTAAGCCCTTGTTGATGTTTCTGGGTTTTTTGAGACAGGATCTTGCCCAGGTTAGTCTTGAGTTCATAATCCTCCTGAGAATGGTGTGTGTGTGTGTGTGTGTGTGTGTGTGTGTGTGTGTGTGTGTGTGTGTGTGTGTGTAAGAAACTGAGCTCTCTCTCAGGCTGGTGGCAAGCACTGTTAAAATCCATTAATAACTGCCTGGTGTGGTATCAAACCCTTTCAACCCCAGCACTCAGGAGGCAGAGGTAGGTGGATCTCAGTGAATTTGAGGTCACCCTGGTCCACACAGGGAGTTCCAGACCGGCCAGAATTACATAGTGAGATGTTAATAATCACCATCAGTGCATTCTTTAGTTCATACTGCAAGTGTATCCTGTCCATTTTTTCAAACTAAGCAAAGATATTTCAATGTGGAGCTTCTGACCCCCTAATTGAACACTGCCCGACTGTCTGCTGCTCCGGTTGCTTTGACTCTCCATCAAAAAGCCAGCATGACTGCCTTGGTGCCAGCACCAGCCAGTTTGAATACCCAGCAGACATCTTGGGAAAACTAGAGGGCCATCTCAGCTGGCTACCCTGGCTTCTGAAAGTAAGCCTCTGTCTGTCTGGTTCAGAGTGTCTGGCAGGGGAGAGGGGCAGCACTCCCCTCCCCTGAATGCCCCAGCAGAGGGAGTTCCTAAGGGGCAGGCTGGGGCAGGCTCCTGTGTCCCTCTAGCCCATGGCAGCAGCTGCTCAGGCTCATCCACTTGGCTGGGAGACAAGCTTATACTCTCTCCCCTGGGACTGCCATTTTGGGCCTCATGAAAGTCTTCTGTTAAGCGGTCTTTTCCTTGCTCTACTTCAGGAGTGTGGGCTGAACAGACAGCCATGGATAAGGAGGCAGCAGGCAGTGGCTGAGGCAGGGGAATGACAGCTGAATGGTCAGCAGGCAAGTGGCTGGATTTGTGGTAGCTGAAACATTTGACCGGGGACTGGGCAGGAAGGGAAGTATCACAGCAAGAGAGGGCAAAGAGCAGAGTCTGAGGAAGGAGAAAGGGTAAGGAAGAGAGAATGGAAACTTCAGGCCCTGTTTGCCAGCAGAGGTCCAGGGAGCTGTGGGGACCGACTCCAACCCATGGTGCTGTGGGTCCATGCTAGTTTGAGGTCTGTTCATGGGAGGGTTCTAACTGCTGCTGCTCCCACCTTCCAGCTGCTTCTGTTCACTGCTGTGACACATGTGGGCAAAAAAAGCATTCCAAGCCACCCACAGTTTCTATCTATGTGAGCAAGGGATCCCGGACAGCTAACTGTACTCACCTGCCTCAGCCTCCCAGAAGGGATTACAGGTGGGAAGCACCACGTCTTCACCTCATTTCTTTGGACTCTGCCAGTCACCTGACCACTCTGTGTGCCCCTGAAACTAGAACATATCATTGACCTGGCTTGTTTGTCACTCAGAGCACCGCTGTACCAGGTAGGACACCATTTCCCCTGCAAGGATGGACTCCGAACGCTCTGCCTCATTGTCTGATGTGCTTGGCCTTCACTCGGCTGTGAGATGTGACACTTAATTCCTCAGACTGCATCCACAACCACCCTATCAGAGAGACAGCCTGCTATGGTCTCAACATGGCCAGGCCGCACCAGAACCCACCTTGACCCTGCTCCCCAGAGTGGCGGTGCTGATTGGCGGTGTATGGTGGTGGTAGTACATCTCATATGTCTGCTCTCCTACTGTTTTCCACCACTACCCCATCTTCCCACTGCTCCCACTCTCCAGCTCCGCACCATGAGTTCAGACAGTGCCAGGCAGTGGATTTTTGAGACTCCAGACCACGAACCAAATTAACTTCTTTCCCATGTACATTGCCTAGTCTTGGGTGTTTTGTCATAGCAATGGAACACAGATTACTACACTGTAGTACACGTGGATCTCTGGTGTATAAGAACACACTTGGCCTCCACCACAGAACTGGGCTCTAAACCCTGTCCCCCTTCCCTAGCTCCTCCTGCACTGGCTGCTTTTTGGTGTCCATTAGATGTCTAAGGGTTCAGGGGAACAAGGCATGTGACACTCTATTCCAGGGACACCATATTGGAGGTCTCCACAAATGCTGGTTAGATTGGCCAAAGGGCTATCTCGCTTCCCTCAAGCCTGTAACCTGACCTTTCTTTCTTTCTTTCTTTCTTTCTTTTTTTCTTTCTTTTTTTTTTTTTTTGCTGGAGCTGAGGACCAAACCCAGGGCTCTACCACTGAGCTAAATCCCCACCCCCCCAACCTTTCTTAAAACATGAAACAAACAGTATCTTTTCACGTAGCCCAGGCTGGCCTCAAACTCTCAACCCACCTGCTCCAACCTCCCTATTCATGTTATATAAGTGCTTATGTATTTGGCTGGTATTAATTTTTAAAAGTAAAGATTCCAAGTGTTTTGATAAGTCAGAACTAAGTAGTTTGTTGTTAAAGGCACTTGACTCTCACTGTCTTTCCATCAGTGGTGACAGATGAAGTTTACTGAAGACTTAAGAGGCATAAGCCTTCTGAGATACTGGTCAGCCAAACAGGATCTGCATCCGGTAACTGTTTTGGCAAAGAGGTGCCAACCACTAGGACCCACTTGTGAGCTGTCAATATGTCTTCCGGTCCTTGTTTTTATTACCTTGCAGGTCCCATGGGCTTTGGCCTTTCTCCTTCTTGCAGTATAGGAATGGAGACAAGGACATCCAGCGGCTCTGAAGTGTCTACTGGGTGACACCCGGGGCACTGTGCTAGTCTGCAGAGCTGCATTAGGTTTCTTGTAGATCTCAAGAGGTTAAGTGTCTTGTCCCACATGTCAGAGGACACATGACTTCTACATATTCCCCCATGATTGGAATGGCTCATTGAACCATTAATATTCTGTTACCAGATGTCTCTACTGTCTTCCCATCACCTCACATTTTTCTATTTGTGTGCGTGCGTGTGTGTGTGTGTGTGTGTGTGTGTGTGTGTGTGTGTGTGTGTATTTGTGTGTGCATGCGTGCGCACTTGTGTGTGTGTGACCCCGTGCATATGTTCATTTGTGTTGTGGTTACATGGTGTGCTGACTAGTTTTATGTCAATTTGACACAAGCTAGAGTCATCACATAGGAGGTAACCTCAACTAAGAATATACCTCCTCTGGGTAGTGATGGGGCAAGCCTTTAATCCCCACATTTGGGAAGCAGAGGCAGGCAGATCTCTTTGAGTTCAAGACCAACATGGCCTACAGAGAGATCCACAACAGCCAGGCCTCACAGAGAAACCCTGTCTCTAAAAACAAAAAACCAAACCAAACAAAACAAAATAATAACAAAGAAAGAAAAAAGAAAAAAAAAAGGAAATCCTTCTATAAGTTTGGCAATCCTGTAAGGCATTTCTGCCTCCCCACTCTAGACAGGGTTTCTCTGTGTATCCCTGGCTGTCACTGAAGTCACTAGGTAGACCAGGCTGGCAGGAACTCAGAGATCCACCTGCCTCTGCCTCTGGAGTGCTGGGATTAAATGCATGCGCCACCATCCCTTGGCCAGGCATTTTCTTAATGGGGGATGGCACCGCCCATTGTTGATAGTGCCATTGCTGGGTAGGTGGTCCTGAGTCTATTAGAAAGCAGGCAAGTATGCTATAGCAAACAAACCAGTAAGCTACACCCTCCATGGCCTCTGCATGACCTCCTGCCTCCAGGTTCCTGCCCTGCCTGAGTTCCTGTGCTGACTTCCATGATGAATGGAGATATGGAAGTACAGGCTGAATAAACCTTTTCCTCATTAGTTTGCTTTTGATCATGGTGTTTTATCACAGCAATAGCAATCTTTTTAATTATTTCTTTATTTTTGTTTTTTGAGACAAGGTTTCCCTGTGTAGCCCTGATTATCCCTGAACTCACTCTATAGAACAGGCTGGCTTCCAACTCACAGAGATCTGCCTGCTTCTGCCCCCTGAGTGCTTGGATTAAAGGTGTGGACCACCACACATAGCTGGGCAATAGTAATCTTAACTAAGACACATGGCATACATATGTGTGTGCACCTGGCAGCCAGAGTCACACAAGTGTCTTGAACCGCGCTCCTGGTGTGTATGTGTGTGTGTGTGTGTGTGTGCATATATACACACATACATATTTTATATACTTATTTCTGCTTTTAAAAAGACTTTATTCATTTTTGTTTTATGTGCATGGAGACTTTTGTCTGAATGAATGTCTTATGCACTATGTGTGCAGTGCCCGAGGAGGCTGGAGAAAGGATTTGGGTCCTCTGGAACTGGAGTTACAGATGGTTGTTAGCTGTGGTGTGGGTGCTCGGTCCTCTTAACAGCTGACTACATTATAGTTTTTGAGACAGGGTCTCTTACTGAACCTGGAGCTTGCTAATGTGGCTAGACAGGCTGGCCAGTGAGCCCCAGGGGTGGACTTTCTCCCTAGGGCTGGGATTACAAGGTGGGCCATTGTCCCTGGCTTTCCTCCTGGTCTGGGGATTGAAGTTTATGCAGCAAGCATTATCCTGACTGGACTGTCCTCCAGCTCACCTTGCTTTCCCTTTGGGAACATGTAACTCACACTGAAGGACTGAAGGAGGTAAACTCCCTCCTGAGAGGAGCGTCTACAAATACTCATTTTTTTTCTGTAAGAACACTGTCTTTCATTCTACTTATTTACCTGCTCACCAACCGTTCACACCAGCATGGATTCATGTCTTATTTCACAATCGTATTATAATCCAATATAATGTGATTTAGTTTGCTGTTCAAACTGTTTGATAACTGGCCATTAGGAGCTTGTTTTAGGCTTCTTGTGACAGTTTCCACACATATGTGTTCATCTACTTGTGTTTGTCTGCTTGTGTGTGTTCATGTGCTTGTGCATGTGTGCATGGTCACAGGTGCCATGTTGTGTGTGTGGTGTGTGTGTGTGTGTGTGTGTGTGTGTGTGTGTGTGTGTGTGTGTGTGAATGTTAGAGAACAGTTTGCAGGAAGTCAGTTCTTTTCATCTACCATGTGGGTTCTGGGATTTGAACTCAGGTCATGAGGCTTAGCAGCAATGACCTTTAATCACTGAGCTTAATCAACAGCCTTCCAGCCTATTTTTTGAGACAGATCTCTCATTGATCCTGGAGCTCATGGGATTATGGTGTGTCCACCACACTCACCTCTTTACAGGGGTCCTGGGGATCTGAACTCAGGTCCTGAGGCTTGCAGAATGAGCACTTTACAGTCTAAACCATCTTCTTAGTCAACTGCCTTTCTGTATGTGGTGCTGTGAATTAACCTCAGGGCTTTGCACATGCCAAAAAATACTCCACTAATGTAGTGTTGAACTAATGACAAAATACCAGAGAAGAAGCAACTTTGAGCTTACAGTTTGAAGAAACACAGTCCATCATGGTGGGGTAGGCACGGTGCAGGAACTCGATGCAGTTGATCACATCTACAATCAGGATGCAGAGACATGACTGCCTAGCTTGCTTTCTCCTTTCCACTCATCTAAGACCCTGGTCCATGCTGCCACATAAAGTCAGACACCCACGTCAGTTAACCTAGCCTGAAAACTCCCACAGAGCCAGATCTTTTTCTATGGTGATTCTAAATCTACTCAGGTTTACCATCAAGATTAGCCATCACATCCTGCAAGCTTCCTGCCTCCAGGAATGTTTCCCACAATGCCCAGCTCCTTTGTGCTCAAAAGACTTTCTGAGGGTGGTAGGTTGATTTGAACTTGAGACAGACCACAGACACTGCACTGCCTGTGGGCAGTGGAGCACTCTAGTTTATAGACAGCCTGTGGGACTGTGACAATGGAGAGTTCATGGCACAGGGATGGATCCCTCCCTCTGCTGCTCCTGTCTCCTCATGGGCTGTACTGTTGGAACCTCTTGGAGACCTGCTCACTGGTGGAGGAGACAAGGACAAGAGAAGGACAACAGGAAAGAGCTACCGTGGCAGGGAGGGGGGTGTAGAGCATGATGCGGTTGGTAGTGCACAAACATCACCTGTCCTGAGGATACCCACGCGACCCAGGCTGGGAGTCACTAAAAGCCCAGATGGTGCCCCATGTCCTCAGAGGTCTAGTTCAAAGGCTGCAGCAGCCAAGATGTCCAAGGGGACCAGGTATGGCCCCAGATACACACACTCTGCTCAGATCCTGAACTCAGGCAGATGCAGTCAGTGTTGTGGGCTGTTGGCTGCCCACAGTGAAACCCTTGATTCCTGTGTTTCTACCTCCAAGCTTGAAGAGGACATGCTTGGGGTCAGGAAAGGTAAGGAGGAGTGTGACCAGGAAGCTGAGGTGACAGTTGGGGCCAGGATAACAGGACATTTGGCTCAGCCTGTGCCTGATTAGAAAGGTCAGCTCTAACTGTCTTTGGCAAAGGCACAACCATTTTTGTCCAGAAAAACTGATGACATCAGGATGTCTCCAGCCATTTGTTCTTCAGAGTGGGAGGGACCCCTATGCTCACTCCCCCATGCAGTGGGAAGGGCATCCATAGGTGCCAGGTTCTTGCCCAAAGGCATTTGGAACTCCTGGGAGGCGGGGTTGGGGTGGGTGGGATGGAGGGTGGGACTGGCTCATGGAGACTGTAGTTCATAAGGTAGAAGGATCTGCTTTGAGAAGAGCATTTCACACTCTGCACCATGAAGGGGACCCTGCTTCTGCTGGCCTTGCTGGTGACCGGGGAGCTGGGCTTCCAGACAAGTGAGAATGGGAACAGATAGCCTTTCTGACCTTGCTTACCCCATCTCTCTTCCATAGAGATCTCTAAGCAGTGCCCTGAGGCAGATGGAGGGGGTCCCTGGGAGGTCACTGGCCTGGAGCCCTGCAGAAGACCCTGAAAGCTTTCTGCTCTGGACTGTGACAGTTGGGGAGGGTGGGATGGGGAGACTGAGATGTGGTGGTGATGTTGGGTCTTAGCTGCAGGCACAGTTGAAGCTGAGTCATGTGTGGGACTTATGTGAAGGTCCCCAAGGCTCTTCTTCTGTCGGCATGGGGCTCCTTCAATGATGTTCTTCTATATTTACAGCCGAAGCATGCCTTCCTTTCTTCAAAATCTTTAGTGGAGTGGCCATTGGAAACAAGTCATTGTTGAATACCCTCCTTTCCAGTTTTCACCCTACTGCCCAGGAGAGGGAGGCTTTTGAAAAAATCCAGGAATGCTACAATGAGAGAGGACTGACGGGCAAATTTCTGGATATCAAAGTTATGGTAACTTCCTCCCTACCCCCAGACTTTCATGCAGCATATGGTAGAATGCTGTGTACAAATGATCCGTGTAGTCAGTAATGTGTGTCAGGGGATAGAGAATGGAGCACTCACACCCTTACCCACGCTTTCACATGTCAATGCAGCATGCCTAGTACATATCCTGCCTGTTCTTTACAAGTTCCTGCAAATCACTCCTGCACACTGGGTAAGCAGGGGTTCTCACCCACAGCAGGACAGGCAGTGACACGGGACAGTCCTTGGTGTGGTTTCTGCACAGGTAGGGCAACCTCAGCTCTGTGCGAGGTGCCTGAAACTTCTACTGGCCAGTGTCACCTTCTCTGGAGCCTCCCTTGACTCTACTCCCGGTCTCAGATGGAGCCCTCCTGCCACTGGCTCCTCAGAGCCTCAGCCAGAACCTCCCTCCATGGCTTGGATGCCACCCCCACGTCCAGGGAGTGGCTGCAGCTGCTCACCACAGCTGTTCCTTGTCTCCCTTCTGTCTCTCACTAAGCACAGCTGGATTACACAGATGTGTGTTTTGGACTGTGCCTCTCTTGCTCTTTGTTTCCCAAAGTACTTTTGAGTGTCAGGTCCTGCAAAACCACAGCCCTCTCCAAAAAAGAATTTCTACCACACCCACAGGGGATGTATGCATAACACAGCCATACAGCCAATGTGCTGGACAGATGTCCTCAGGTATGGGACATCAACAAAATACTCAGCTATCTTGGCTCCTCCCCTGACCTAGCCCCCATCATGCCTTCACGCACCTTCTCCCCTTCATCCTGCCTGACTAGGGTGGCTTCTCAGCCTTGCTCCTGACAGCTGTGGATGAGCTGCAGCTCCCTTGGGCCAGAGTCTGTAGCTGGAGAGCTGAATCACTGCAGGAATTTTCTTCCCTGTGGATAAGGATAGGCCTCAGCACGGGTGACTGGGGTACCCTGCTGAAGTCTGCACCTTGCCTGTAACCACCTCTGCCCCTCTTTGTCTTCTTGTTTTCTAGGAAGCCATTGTCTTCAGCGCAGAATGCAGGCAGTACTATACCCAAGACATCATCAAAAAAATCGCTACAATCCTTTCCCAAACTACCCTCTAATGTTCTATGATGACTGATCTGGTGTCATCTTGCTGCCCTGCCCTGTTTCCCTTCTGAAGTTGGAATCCAGACACCTGTCCCCTCCTCGTCCAGTCTGTTAAGCTGATTTTAATAAACACCTGCAGCTCTGCTCTCTGCCTTCTGTCTCTGTGCTGTGCAGGAATCATAGGATGTCTTCTTCAGATCTGGGACACAGTGAGAGAATTGACCTATGTGGGCATTCAGAGCAGGGTGACTGTCACTGTCTGTCCAGGTGATCACGAGAAAGCCATTGCAGCTTTTTTTTTTGTTGTTGTTGTTGCTGTGTAGACCAGGCTGGCCTTGAACTCACAGAGATTCTTCTGTCTCTGCCTCCCAATTGCTGGAGTGAAAGGCATCTGCCAGCAGCATGCCAGGCTGACTGCAGCCTTGTGAGACTGTAAGACAGGAGTTGTCTGAGGGTACACAGCACACAAGCAGCCACAGTCTTCACCGGCTGCAGGACAGAAATGAGGTGCACAGCTACTCACCTCTTATGCTGCTGCCTCGTGGCTTTATCTCAGGGCAGCTAGCTCCTTACAGGTCAGTCCAGAACAGTGCAGTGTCTCAGAAGATGACTGGGGGGTGCTTATCAGATTCTCTTGCTCTGCTAGTGACAGTCACCATTTGTCATAGCCTGGTCTACATAGCAAATTCCAGGACAGCCAGGGCGACATAGAAATACCCTGCCTCAGAAAGAAAAAAGTTAATGGTAAACACACGACTTCAATGGGGAAGAAGATTTCAGTAGATGCTCAGGTAAAGGAAAGAGAGAAGGTGTGGGAAGCAGGTTCGATGGTTAGAGTTCCTCTGTGCATTACTGGGGACCTCACTCTGATCCCAGAACCCATGAAAGCCAGACTTGGCAGCATATGTCCATAATCCTGATGTTCTTGTCGAGGGATGAGAGGAGATAGGTGAATACCCAGAAGTCTGTCTGGAGTCCAGTGTCAACCAGACAACCAGAGAGACCTGTCTTAGGCCAGGTGGGTGAGGAGTGACACCCGAGATTGCCCTTTGACCTCCATAAGCACACTGTGGCATGTGCATGTATGTTCTCTCTCATACTCCCACATACAATAAACCAGACAACTAGAAGGAGAGGAATGGCAGTGGCTACAAATCACAATTATGAACATCAGGGAGACATGCGGCGAGCTCCTCGACCAGCGAGGAAGAACGACCACCACTTGAAGATTCTTCTCAGATCACACTTTATTGGAGCGCCTCTTGATTAAGGGAGAGCGGGAGGTGAGGGGCCCCGAGAACAAAAGGCAGCTGCTTATATGGGAAACCAAGCGAAGGGGTTACTCTGTGATTGGATCCCGCCAGAATTCAAGCACGGGGCACCACGGGATAGGCTTGGGGACATAAGGTCATGATGTCAACACTCGCGCAGGCACAGTGTATTTCAGCCACAGAGATCTGCAATTGCCTTATATGGACTTATTTATGAACGGGTGATTTGGGCCCGGGGCCATCTCGGAATGGCGGTTGGCAGCTCCTAACAGAGACACAAAATAGTAGCACAACTCTGAGCACAGCAAGTGTTGGTGAACATGCTGAGGACCTGCAAGTCCAGCTGCTGGCAGGGAAGTCACAGACTGTCGGCATCCTGGCCTGCCCCTTTGGAGCTCACCCTGCATCCTAACATAAATCCTCCTCTATCCTTCTTCCTCTCCCCCTTCTCCCTTTCTCCCCATGATGTGTGCACACCTCTGCTTTCTCTCCTACTCTCTCTCTCCCTCTGTCCCTCTCTGTTGAGAACCACAGAGCTTTCCTAATGAGAACTTACTCAGGGTGGGAGAACCTGAGCTTGCTTTACCTAGCAAGGCTGCACAAGGGGATGTTTGGCCATGGGCGTGGTTACCAGGTGTTTGGAAGGATCTACACTTTGCTGTATTGTGTGCTTTGATCTTGAAAGGGGGAGGTCTTTTGCCCTGTCCTTGGCATTGTTATAAAAATTCCTTTTGAATAAAGGTCAGAGGCCACTGGGTATTGATCCAGGCCCTCCTCAAGCTATCCTGAGTTTCTTTCTTCTCAACTAGGTCTCCATTTTAACATTTTCTTATTTCTCTCTCCTCCTAAGATGGCGCCAGAACATGGGACTTAAGTACAAAGGATAAGCGAGATAGATCGGGCACCGTGCAGAGGGGGGCATGTACGGTTATGAATTAAGTTTATGTGGTGGTATTCTATTCTTCAGGAGTAAAGTTGTATGTATAAAGTGGAGTGGCTAAAGTTAAACTGAGCCAGTAGTAAAAGACTGAAGCAAGTATCTCTCTCTGTCTCTGTTCCTCCCTTTCTCTCTCTCTCAGTTTCTATCTACCTGATTAGGTAAATGTAGGAGCACATACCCCGGTTACGGGGGAGGAATAATCACTCTTGATTCAGACTTGGTATAACACTCATTTATTCACACAGTAAGATTACAAGCAATATTTATCCTGTCTTCCAAATGGAAGCAGGAGTTCCTCTCCAGTGTACAGTTCTGGACTCGCCAGGTCTGTTCCTGTGGATCTTGGGTCAGCCTTCCTCTGGTCAGCCACGTCTGCACTGGGATCGCACGTCTCTGGCAGAGAGTCTTCTCACGCGAAGATCTGACGATCTCTGTTGGTTGGTTCTGAGACTTCATCTTTTAAATCCCTTTCAGGCTAGGTTTCTAGTCTTATCCCTGCTTCCACACATAGCTTATAGCTTACCACTACTCCATTTGTGGTTTACTTACATCATTCTGTTGCTTATCACTCCTGACCAGGGTTGTCCACCCTAGGTCTTAGATGTTCCTTACAGTAAAAATATATAGGGTTTAGGTATAGGGATATGTGTAGGCTTACTAGAAAGAAATTAGGGTAGGAGTAGAATTTCCATAGTGCCAGACTAGGCACTCAGCAGCATCTGGGAATGAGCAACCACTGTGGAATTAGCAGTCTGAGTAAGAGAAGCCGAATGGGCAGGGAAATAGTCGACAGTTGTTTGTGTATTCACATGTAGAGAGTTTGGAAATGAGGGGAGTTAAGGGAGAACCACAGCCAGTACAGAGGTTGGTTCTTGGAGTTCGTAGAGGAGCGGTGTCCTGGGTTTCCTGACTATGGGACTCTGGATGCGGACTCCTGGGGGAGAACAGGAGTCAAAATTCAACAACATTATGAGGAGCATGGGCTGGAAAAGGTCCCAGTGGAAGCTTTGAATCTCTGGGCACTTATTCGGGACAGTTTGAATCTGAGTCCTGAGCAGCAGGGGGGAGTTTTTCCTGAGGTGGACACAAACAAAACCCTCTGCTCTCCCAGAGCTGCTGCTAGATGGGGATGCTTTTACAAAATCATCCGATCAGGGCTTGAGAGACTTAGTAATTTCTCTTTCTCAAAAACTGGGGGCTCTTCAGGTCTCCCCTTCTCAGAAGGGTACTCCTCTTTCTTCTGTAGTGGCAGAATTAGACTCACTTGGGGGGTCATCTATCAGAATGGAAAAGTTGCTCATAATTGCCATGGTGCAAAAGCCTCCTGGAGCATGGCAAACCCTCCATGCTAGTCCTGCGTCTCCCCTTCAAGCTGGTATTAGAGAAGCAACTAGCAGAGGGGAGGAGGCAGAAGGATTTCAAATGTTCCCTGTAGTTGAGCAGCGAGATGCCCAGGGTAATATAGTGCGAGTGTATGTTCTGATTCCTTTGAAACAACTTGAGGAATTAAAAACGACACACAACCAATATGATCCGACAGTCCCATTTATACAAGCTTTGTTAGAGAGACTTGCTCTAGAAGCTTGCCTCCCGGGGAATGGAAACAGATGGCCAAAGCTTGCCTGTCAGGAGGAGACTATTTGTTGTGGAAAAGGGAGTTTGTGGAGCAATGTGAGGCCACAGCTGAAATAAATTGGGTCCAACAGATTCCCGTTACTTTTGATAGGCTTGCCAGAGAAGGCTTTTATCAGGTCAGCAATTAAAATTTTGGTGTGGCAGATACAACGCCACTTGTCAGGCCGCTTTGGGACCTTTTAGAAAGAAGGGAAATATCTTTGACTATATTCGACTTTGCTTGGATATTGGGCCCTCATATAAACAGGGGATAGTGTAAGACCCTCACTCTATTCTCTAAGACAAAGGAGGAGACTCAGACAAAGATATCTTAATATACATAGTCCCAGGCCAGTTTCAAGCTCCTAGAAATGACGGCACCAACCCCAGGAACTTAAAAGTATAACCATTTGGTAACAACTAATTAACAAAAGAGTGCCCCTAATGCTGGACAAAAGCCAGGCCATTTGGTGGTGACTGATTAACCATGGGATGTCCCAATGCCAGAAATGACACTTCTCAACTCCAGAGTTGGCCTGTAAAAGTTCTAACAGAACAAACAGACAAACTAAAATGGGTCAGTCACCATAAAAGATAAGGGCAAACACATGGTCATGGGCACCATCTTGACTGAGGTCAAAGACATATAAGTCATTTTGCTTCCTTTACATCTTTAATGTGGTCGGAGCCTGCCTCTCCCAAGTCTCTACCCTGATGCAACAGCTCTGCTCCCTCCCGCCCATACCAGGCCTGCTTTCTGATTTCTTTCTGGTAGCTTTCCAGTTTGCTACAACGTGCAAGTCAGAGATGAAGAGGCCAGCTTCACCCTACTCAGCACACACTGGTTCTTCCTCACCTGGAGATTTTTAAATTTATTTTATTAGATATGATTAAAAAATCTATTAAAATTTAAAAAGTAAAACTGTTAACACTGGGAATTAAGACAATGCTCGTTGTATAAGATATTAAACCTCAATGTTTTTATACACAAGATTACACCTTGCTCTGGCAGCCAAACTTTATATTTTAAGAGTCACCCAGATGATAATGGTTTGATTATGGTTGTGCCATATTTTCTTCCCTTTAAAATAAAAGAGAATACTTTATTTTTGATATTGCAGGAAGACATTTGAGAGATTTAAATGCTTCAGATCACTTTATCCTTCTATGATGTTGTTATATTAAGGTTTTAAAATTTCAGATTTTAACATTAATAGAGTTCTGATGCGGTTTGGGTCACAAACTCAGGATTTTGGACTTTCTTTGTCTTCCAAATATAAACTTATAGGTATAAGTCTACTGCTGTTTTTCAGATGTCCTAACCTGCTCCAGATAAATGAGTTTTCTTCACCTGTCTATTCCTGAGGATGGTATTTTTTCTCTCTCCTGGTCTCCCTTTCCCAATTACTAAGACCATGGGCCTAAATGTTCCAAATAAGTTCATAAACTTTAACTCTCGTCTCTAGTCTATATCTGTTTCAGTGGGCTTCTGTTTGGCTGACTGACACATTCAGGCATAGGCTACTGACTTCAACCTCTGAGCCATGGACTTGCTGAAAGCTGATATGGACCAAGCCAGCTGAGATGAATGTTCCTTGTTTCCATCTGGACCAAGTCAGATGCTTCTAGTAATGCTGGGCCCATTGCCTAAATTCCCTCCTTACCTTTGACTGTCCTCTCAGCCTTGCTGGGCTGTGACCGTCTGCACTCCATTTCAGCATGAAGCAGTTATGGAAGAGAATACATTGTCCTGTGCTCCCCACTCCCTAAACAGGCTAACAGCTAAGTTAAAGGTAAACCCTCTGGTATAGGGAACCAAATGGCTACTAATGCCCATTGATATACCAGGAGACTGGGGCCAGAATTGGCAATTAATAGATTTAGTAACTAAAATGATTCTGCAATATGACACTTACCTTCTTTATGCAGAGCCAAAAAGGTATTATATGACCTTAAGAAATTATTATTTCTTTTTCTTTTTCTTTTTTTCTTTTTTTTTTTTTTTTCAAGACAGGGTTTCTTTGTGTACTTTTGGCACCTGTCCTGGATCTCGCTCTGTAGACCAGGTTGGCCTTGAACTCACAGAGATCTGCCTGGCTCTGCCTCCCAGTGCTGGGATTTGAATCTCTGTAATATATTCTTGCAGCCCACAAGACACCACCATTGCCTGGCCAGAAATGATTATTTCTATATAAATCATTAAGGATTATAATCTGGCTGTACTAAAAGATCAGAACTATAAGCCTTAAAAATGGTAATAGGGCCGGGTGGTGATGGCACACACCTGTAATCCCAGCACTTGGGAGGCAGAGGCAGGTGGATCTGAGTTCCAGCCCAGCCTGGTCTATAGAGTGAGTTTCAGGAAAAGTGCAAAGCTACGCAGAGAAACCCTGTCTCACCCTCCCCCCAAAAAAAGAAAGTCCTTAATCAAGGTCTATTCAGGCTTAAGAATGTAAGCTTCCTTGTCCTTGCTAAATTTATCTGTTCAGATTAATAAAAACTAACTTAGAGACTTACACCTCTAGAGAATTTAAATAAATGATGGCATATGTTTAATAAATAAGATATTTGATAAACAAGATATATATCCTATGATGGAGTTTCTGATCCCTCAAGAGGGTCTTTTCTTAGAGTTGGGCTACATCCTGACTCACAAGCCCTTTTCTTCTGTTCCTATTCAGCCCTGGGATTTTTCTCTGTCACTCTTGTTTGGCTTCTCAGGAGACAGTAAGTCGTAGCCTTATGGATGCTGCTAACATAGTGGAGACTGTAAGCTGATAGTCAGTCAGTCATACCTCATAGATGGGCAGTCCTCAAATGCTCAGAGATCTGCAGGCTATGGCATTTAAAATGTTGATCAAAAAGCTTATTATATAAGACAGAGACTCCCAGATCCTAACAGTGACCCAAGGTGTCTGAAGAAGATTACGAGTCACCACGATGTCTCTACCTGGATGATGGCAATGTTGACCTCTGGGACCTGGCCCAGACTGTGGACAAACAGCCGGACATTGGAGAATTGATTGCATCCCTTATATCCAGACAAAGTAAGATCAGGCTTCCCTATGTCTCTCTTCCATGGAAGATTCTAACCTTATGGACTGGTGGCCAAAGATTGATGTTCTTCTGATGCTTCTGCCAATGATGTGGAGACCTGGGTGTGGCTAACTTGGAATGGACTGGTCCCTGTCTTTTTTTTTTGTTTGTTTGTTTTTTTGTTTTTTGAGACAGGGTTTCTCTGTAGCTTTTGGAGCCTGTCCTGGACTAGCTCTGTAGACCAGGCTGGCCTCAAACTCACAGAGATCCGCCTGCCTCTGCCTCCCGAGTGCTGGGATTACAGGTGTGCGCCACCACTGTCCGGCATGGTCCCTGTCATTTTTAACATTTTAAATCTGCTTGGTCTGCACTCAGATCTCTGATTCCATTTGATGGCCAGGCTTTGCTTCAGCTGCCTTCTCAGTTCTCTATATAGAATTCCCAGGTCTCCTCCTAGGGCTACTAAGTCTAGACACAATTTTCCTTGTTACTAGGTCAGATAAACTCACAGAACAGATTTCAATGTAACTTTTTACAATGACTTCTCTCAGTATCTCCTGGAGAATTGGATAAAAGAAACAGCTTTAAGGTTTGTTTATATGAAGATAGGAAAGCTGTACCACTTCTGTTCACTACATATCCTTCTCAGATCTGATGATGTTTAGGGACGCCTCCCTCCTCCTTCACTCACTCAACAACTTCCATTCAGTAAATTTCCTCTGGTTATGCATTTAAAGATATGTTTTATTGGGCAGAAGCCATGAAATAGTCATACCTTTTCATCCAAAGCCTTTTGCTGTGACATCAAGGTGTAAATCTGTTCCAATTGTCTTACAGATACCTGTAGGTTAATGGGAAAAATTCTCACATTGTATCAAGAAATCTGGTCTGATAAAAACTAACCATCTTCAGAGCCCATTTTGACCTCACCCATTATCCAGCAGATTTACAGTTTCCCCCCTGCCTGGGCCAAGGCCAACCCAGAGAGGGTCCTCCAGACACGCCAACCCACAGAGGGTCCCTCCAGACACGCCAACCCACAGAGGGTCCTCCAGACACGCCAACCCACAGAGGGTCCCTCCAGACACGCCAACCCACAGAGGGTCCCTCCAGACACGCCAACCCACAGAGGGTCCCTCCAGACACGCCAACCCACAGAGGGTCCTCCAGGTACGCCAACCCACAGACGGTCCTCCAGACACGCCAACCCACAGAGGATCCTCCAGACACGCCAACCCACAGAGGGTCCTCCAGACACGCCAACCCACAGAGGGTCCTCCAGACACACCAACCCACAGAGGGTCCTCCAGACACACCAACCCACAGAGGGTCCTCCAGACACACCAACCCACAGAGGATCCTCCAGACACGCCAACCCACAGAGGGTCCTCCAGACACGCCAACTCCACACCAGCTCTGAGGACGCCAACCACCAACCAAGGATGCCAACTGGGACAAATGCACCCCCCCTCCAGAGAAACAAGAAACGTGATGGCTCATGTACTCCTAAAGAACACGTCATCCCTTAATTCAACTGCTGGCACCACCTCTCCAGGCTCAGGCAGGCACCTGCTTAACAACCAGAACCTGGTTTTCCAAGATGTCCCAATAAAGGGCATATCAGTTCTTGTATCTCACCCATTCACCTGTGCAACAAGGGCACGTCTCTGTTCCATTCTTTCTGGCAGTTATCACTCTTCCCATGGCTGGCTCCCTCTCATGAGGCCAATGACAATAATCTATTTCTTTGTCCTAGCAACCTGCCTTCTCAGCTCCTTCCAAGAAAAGACACCTGAGGTCTCCATGCCTGAGATCTCCATGGTGAATGCTTCTTTGCTCACACCTCCCACCGTGGGTGACCCAACTTCTAACTTCCCCTCCGATTCTGCCCCCAAGTCAGCAGGAAGCAGTCTCAAGAATTCAGTATCCTTATTCTCCCCACCTGCTATCCATAACTCACCTTTTTATAATAATCAACCCACCCTGCATCCTGACATAAATCCTCCTTTAAGGAAAACCCCCTCGTTTCTTCTTCCTCTGCCAATTCTCTCTCTCTCTTCATGAGGTGTGCACACCTCTGCATTTCCTCTCTTTCTCTTTCTTCCTTTCTCTCTCTTTCCTCTCTTCCCCCCTCTACTTCCCATGTCTCTATATAATAAACTCTCCAAGACCTGGACATGTGCCTGGGTGTCAGTACCTTTCCATCTTGCCACAACACCTGCCTCTGTGTCTACAAGGCTTGTCTCCCTCACCCACTGGGGCACCCTGGCCCAACATGCCAAGGTCTCCTGCATACCTTATCATTACACAGACAAGACACAGGTTGTCAGTGTGTAAGATAAACACGAACACAGCATTTGACCAAAGAGTGCCAGGTTCATTGGTCTCCTGATGTGACAGCTTGTCATGCTTCCTCGGGAAGGCTGGCCAGTCCTTAGAAAGACCTGTAACAGCTCTCATGTGTAAACTAGTGCCTCCTAGTGTATAGACTGGCTTCAACTTTTGGCACCCAAGCCAGTGTTTTTGTGAACCAACACCTTAGAACTAGACATGACTATCCTCTGAAACCTGTTGGGGTTACTCTAACGAGTAAATCCTAGAACTGTTTACTCTGCCTGTGGGATCCCCAATCCAAGGATGAGTCCTCCCGCTCCTCTTTCTGCCTCCTCATCAGCACTGCTCTCTCGTGAGGCCGTGGGCAGTATGTCCACTATTAGGACACGTAAGTACTACGTTCTTTCACTGTGGACCTTTTTGTGCTATCAGTCACATCTAGAAGGAAAAATCTCCTGGGTAGGATTGAGACACCCAGGAGTTTGATGCCTGGATATTAACCCACAAGAGAGACTAAGAGGTGAATGTTCATAGCGGCTTTATGTGGAGTGGTCCCGACTGGAAGAGATCTACACATTCCCTAAGAGATGAACAGACTGTGGACTAATGATGCAGGAGAAAACGGCCTCATAACACGAGCGTCAAGCACTCCTATTCCAATGGAGAAATCTTCATGCTCGAACAGGAATCAAAGACACTCAATTTACACGGACTTCTGAAGAGGAAAACAAATCTATAGTAAAAGTCAGTCAGTGAACACAGTGATGGGCAGTAAGGAAAGGAGCGGAGTGATTATAAAGGGGGAGGAAGGGCATTAGGAGCAAGAAGACGTCCATTATTGTGACTGCAGTGATGAGTTCATGGATTTGTACAGTAGGTAAAACCTACCACATTTTATACTTCAATTACGCACAGCATAGGGCACATCGATTCTATCTCAGTAGAGCTTAAATAAAAGAAATGGTTAAAAGCACAAAAATATGGATTTCCTCTCTACTGAAAAACCAGAAAGTTTGGCAAATGCACATGGTCCCACCTTCTTCCCGACGGTTCTACTTGGAAGGGAGCAGAGTGTCATGCACAATAAAAACTGGCTGTGAGGCCCAGGTCACACCCATGGACTAGCATCTCCTTCCTTTCTCCCATTTTTGGGCCCGTGTGGAGACATTTGAAATCTGCCATTGCTCTGAGTATCTACAGAGAAACAACCAGGGGAGCCTGAGACTATCTGTGTACCCTCACCTCTCCCAGCTAAAGTGATCAGAGCTTTCCAGAAGCATTTAGATGTCGACGTTCTTGGATTTGCTGAACACTTTTATCAATCAAACCCAGGGTATGGATGCATTTATGGCAGACTGCAAAGGGCTTATTCCACACCTGCTGTCCTTCAGGGATAACACATGAGGTAATACACACCAGGATTCTCTAAGCACTGAGCAACCAGATCCATCCCGGCTACTACAAGTGGGATGGCTTCAGAACCAATAGTGACAGAACTCTGGAAAGGGCTTTGTGCAGATTAAAAGTGCAACAAAGCTACCCATGATTCTCACTGCCTGTCACACACAGCTCACGTGTCCAGTGTGGATGTCCAGATGGGAGTCAACTTGTGGTTGATGGCTGTATCACAGAGGCCACTTTCAGCCTTATCTCTGCTATCACTCATTACATTGGCTGAGCAGGTCACATGCTCCCTGAACTCCAAAGCGAGTTTTCTAGGACCAGGCTCCCCAGTCCTCAACAGGGGTGTCTGGATGAAAATACCTGGGCAGGGGCTGCCTCTGACTTCTGATGTGCCCAGGGCTGTCAGCAAGAGGCTCCTGGGGCCACAGCACCATCCCTGGCCAATTAAGTCTGGGCGGCCGCCACCTGCAGACCCGGGGCTGAGCGAAGCCGCTCCAGGCTGCAGCGCAGCCGACTTTCCGCCGGCCGCTCCCGGGGTCACGAATGCGGCCAATTCCCGAGTCTCCTCGAGTCTCAATGTTCCTTAACCCACGGAGGGAGCACAAACTCAGGCTCTCAGACCACTTGTTCATATGGCCCCTGAGTGCCGGAAGTTCCGCCTCGGTCGCTAAGCGCTGAGGCTTCTGGGTAATGTTGTCCTCCCCTGCCTTGAACCTTGGTGGTTGTAACACCTTAAGTAGCCCCTTGGCAACAGGCCTCGCTGGTGTTCCAATGTTCTGGTCTCTCTCCTGCAACAGGGCACGTACCGATATTGCAGTGGAAAGGACTGCACCCAATCACAGGCAGGTAGAGAAACCTTATTTCAAATATTCTCCAATGTTACAAAATCAGAAAACACAGGGAACCAGATTTGTCTGATCCAAGAAGTGTGTTCACCTGAACTTTGGAGTTAATATTATTCCCGTATTTCTATTCAGACACATGTAGACTGACCTTTTAATCAATCAGTTGTGGGGCCGGTGAGATGGCTCAATAGATAAGGCACTTGGTCCTAGAGCACCTTTGGCCTCTACACCCCCACTCCCCCAAACAAATGTAGTAACAAAGGAAGTCATGGCTCCAGAAGTCTGAGGCAGCTGCCCACATCCGATCTGTTGTCAGGTTTTATAGGTGGGACACAGACGCCCAGAGAAGCACTGTGATGCACACACACTACACCATTGGCCCATGTCCCCAGCACTGGGCAGAAGGGACAGGTTTTGCTGTCAGGAGCCTGTGTGATCCTCTGTAGACATTTAGCCTCTCTGGTCCTTCACTGTTTCATGTTCCTGGGGAGTTCAATTGGGGAAGTCATGTATGGCCCCATGGACTTTGGCCGAAGAAAGTGGCAGACTCTCTGGCTGTGGTGACTGTCTCCTAGTATCGCCTAATGGGTTCTGCAGGGCCATTTTGGCAGTGCTGAAATTGAGCAGTGACAGTTCAAAGTCCCATCCGTTGTCCCTGCCATATCCTCCAACCCAATCATTGCCGATCTCAAATCCAAAGTCCAAGCATCCCTGTGAATTGCAAGGCCTTTATTGTTGGAATCCTGTTCTAGACACCTGGAGGGGAGGGGTAGGCTTGCTACATCTAGGCAGGTGAGCAGGCAAGTGGCTTTCTTGAGTCTTCTGGCAAAGATGGATTCATCAACACGCTTTGTTAGCTTCTATTTTCTCCTGCAAAGAGAAAGCCGGGGAGGCCTCAGAGGTGAAGGAGATCTCACCAATCATTCATGGGGCACCTCTTGGAGGGACCTACAGCCCATCTGCCATGGCTCCTGGGACTGACCAGGCTCAGGGAGCCACCTCTCCACCCTGTCTCCGTCAATCCACATGCAGGCAAGCCTTGTAAAGAGCCTCCAATCCAGCCTGATGGGAAGAGCCAGCCACCCTCGGGGCACCCTGGGCACATGTGGGACAGAATGGAGGAGCAGCTGGGGAGGACCTGCCGGGGCTCTAGGGGGACCCGCGGGCAGCTGCAGCCCCACAAGTGAACTGATTCCTGTCACATGCTGACCCTCAGACACATGCAGCTGAGGTGGTGACTTAGCCGACTAGTACTCATGACAAAAGGGGAGTCAACTAGATTCTCCACCTGACATCCCAGGCCTGGATCTACACAGTGACCTTGGAGATCCAGAGGAAAAGAAAGTGACTTGGGGCTGTGGTGGTCGACTTGAAAAGTTAGGATCAAAGATCCAGGCTGGAGAAGAGGTGCCAGGCCCTGTGCTGGTGTGGCTGGCCTCCGGAGCCTGGGACAGAAAGGCTGGTGGAGGCCAAGTGGTATTGTGGGGGCGGGGGTCCTGGAGGGCCTAGTTTGGCATAGCTGAACTGAACAGCCAGGCCCAGCTGAGGCCTCCCGACTGCCCCATCCTTCTAACATCCTCTGTAGGGGTGGTTTTCTGTAATCTTAAGTGTTGGACCCATGTTGTGAGACCCCCAAGCAAGACCACCACAGAGCTGATATCTGATGTAAAACACAGGTGTTTATTCATAACAAGCAAGCCCAGGCTTGGTCCATGTCCAACACTTGACATAGCAGGTGGAGGAGTCTGAGCTCTCAGGGTGAGAGGTTTTTAAAAGGAAAAACTGCAAGCAGGGTGGTACAAGTCTTGGCATCATATGATTGGGTGAGGGTATGTAATCTCTGAATTTACTGGTTGGAAGTTACAGTTATCACTTTTGGGCAGGCCTGGACAAATCCCAGGCTCTGTTCTTGAACTGCTATGGAGGCTGGCTGGCCTCATACATTCACACTGACCCATTCACATAGCTCTAAGTTGGTGAGGGGTCCCAGACAGTAAACAATGACTGAACCTTGAGCAGTCAGAGTACGTGCAGAAAGGGAGCTACTGCAAGAACTATGTCTCTTGTTCATGTCCCTCCCAGAAGCTGCTTGTTCAAGTCTCAGGAAACTGAAATTGAGGCCTGATCTCTGAGAGAAGGCTGATACCCTGTTATGGCATCTCCTTGGCCCTTTCATTCCCCACTTGAGTTGTATTTCATCTCCAGTCTTGGAGATGTTTTTTTTTTTTTTTTTTTTTTTGATGTAAAAGTAAAAGACTTTATCATCAGGGTAGTAGATTTTTTTGGAGACTAATTGGGTCAAGATGTAAGAGTTTTCTCATTATCAATGACAAAGTGATCTTTCCCTTATTCAGTTTTTGCCATCTGCAAGTGTGTCATGGGTTCAGGGGTGGATATTGGGATTCTAGCATCCTCAGTTCAGTGGTACCCAGACAGAATCTTCATTTAGTTAAGACATCAGTGACAAAGAGCCAACAGTAATTAGCAGAAGACTGTGATGGCTGACAGAGTTCCTTATCCTGCAGGAACTTAGAAATGAAAATGGGGACTAGTTATTACTTTATCTCAGGTTCCCTATGACAAGAAATTCCCTTTTGATCTAACATTCCAGGGAGGAAAATGGCAATGTTTTCTCTTCTGTAATTACTTCCTGCTAATGTTGGGATGTTGTTGTCAGGGTCCTGGAAAGCCGGAATGTTAGTCAAAGGCAAGAAGGGAACATAGAAGCATCTGGTTTATTGACCAGCTGTAGAGATGGCATTTATATTGGTTTGAATGGTCCATATCAGCTTTCAGTAAGTTCAGGTTCAGCAGCAAATGATGCTTGGATGTGTCTGGCAGCCAAGTAGAAACCTGTTGAGATAGATATAAACTAGGAACAGGAGTTAAAATTTATGAACTTCTTTGAAACTTTCAGACACATTGTCTCAGTAATTGTAGTATTACCAATTTGCATTGAAATCCATATTGTGTTTTCTATCTAGAGAGCCAGGTGTAGATTGGATTGAAATGTCTTTGGCACAATGAAAAGCATATGTAATTCTATATTCAGAACCTATTTGTTTCTCTCTTTTAAGAGACTTTAATAACTTTAATTAATTAATACATTGATCAATTAATTAATAAGGTGGCTGCAACCACCTTGTGGAAGACTATGGTTGACTGATGTTGCTAAGCTGACAAAGCTATAGCTAGCCCAGTCATCAATGCCATCAGAGATCTGAGAAGAATAAATTTTATCTGAGTGCAGACTTCCAAATCTATTAAAAAATGACATTGACTATCCGTTACCCAGACCACCATTACCTCAGGCTCCTGTAGTCTTCATAGCATTGGCAGGACAGGTGTCAGGACAGCATCAGTCTTGGCTGCCGGATCCATAACATGAAGTTTCTCCCTGTGGAGGATCAACTTGGGAAAGACTGATCTTATCTTGTCTGTGTCTCATTTGTCCAGTCTGGGCTGGATCCATGGCAGCAGGTGTTGAGTCGGGGCATCTTGCCCAGTGATCATTGTTTTCAACAGTTCAGGTGGTGTCATCTTGTTGTTGCTCCATATCTTCTTTGCAGACCTTGGGAGTCATTGCTAGGAGCTGGAGAGCTGGGAGTCTCTGTTTGTTATAGTAAGCTTTTTATTAAGTAATTTAAATGCCATATTCATCAGATCTTTGGTGGGTGTGAGAACCATTATCTATTAAATATATCTGAGCCAAACAAATCTTGGCCTAATCTTGAAAACATCTCTAAGTTTGGTAACAACAACCAGGCCAATTTGTTATCCTGTAGATATATTAGTCAAATGGACCTCTCAGGTTCTGTTTTATTTATTTCTTATAGCTTATATTTAAATAAGAATTAACAGTTTATGCTTTAAACTAGTATCTGGATAGCCAGGTGACTAGTATTAACTTGTGTTCCTTAACACAGAGGCCATGCAAACTTAGACATTCAAAACCAAACACACATGTGGCCACATTTTCATCCCTATCTACAGAGTAGACAGACATTTTTAAAACTGTGAACCTTTGGAGTCTTAATGTAACAGAAGAATAGCAAGAGAAAGAAATCTGAAACACGCTTCATTCTTTTATATACCTTAAGTCACTTTTAAAAATCACCTTTATAACTTGCTTTCACACGTCCCAGTAACTTGCATTTTACATTCTTTCCTTCTTCCCACACATTCGTTTTTATAGTCTCATACCTAAAACCTTTACATCTTAGATCCCACATAAACTTTACTTATATTCAAACCTCACAACTTACTTAAACTTTAAAGTACTTAAAGTTCCATATTTTTATAGCTCAAACTACTTCCTCAGTCCCAAATACCACGTACTCAAACCTTCATAACATGCTTAAGCCTTTACATTTTTACATCTTAAACTGCTTCCCCAAACCAAAAAATCATTTGTTTAAACTTTTTTCCTCATGTCTCAAGCCTTCATATTCTTATAAAAACATTACATCCTAAGACATCTTTTTTATATTTAATTCATTGAGCTGTCCTCTACTTGGAATTTGATACAGTTTTTTTTTATCTTAACCAATAATAATTTGTAACCAATTCTCTTAAACAGTGGCAAGTGTTTGTAACCCATTAAACTCAAATGACCAAAACCCATGTAAATTTTTCTTTTCCTAGCTGGGCAGTGGTGGATCCCAGCACTCAGGAGGCAGAGGCAGGCAGATCTCTGTGATTTCAAGGCCTGCCTGGGCTACAGAGTAAGTTCCAGGAAAGGTGCAAAGATACACAGAGAAACCCTGTCTCAAAAAACAAAACAAAAAAATTTTCCTGTGAAAACAAAAGCATAATTTTTCCCAATACATAATGTAACTTTGACTGGTAATTCAACATTTCTTTCAAGCAATATCAGGACAGAGAAGGGTTAACAAGAGAAGCTGCTGGCTGGCAGAAGAGACCTTGAAGTTATCACAGTGAAGAACTTAGGAAGGAAGGGAGTGGGAGCGGTGGGCACAGAGTGTGTCCATGGCTGCCAGTGTTGCTGAACAAAAGTTTTTTGTTAACTCCTCTGACTAAAATCAGATTCTCTGTTCAGTGCTCACACAGTTTTTGTAAATTGCAAGCAGTCAATTCCCCATTGCGCTGCCCATAGCTCCTGTCTTTGCCCACCTGCACCCCCACCCTCTGTGAGAGCCACTGGCTGGCTGCAGGCCTCTCCTGCAGACCTAGACCAGCCCCGCCTGTGCTGCAGGCCTGATAGCAAGAGAGCTAGGGAGGGAGGGAGGTGGTCCTTGCTGTGCCTCTCTCTCCTTCTCTTCCAGGAAAATAAGGGAGGTTAGTAGACAGAAACAAATAACATTTACACAGACAATCCAAGTACTGGTACATCAGCACTGAGATGATGTCCTCCCTCACAGCTAGCAAGCCCCTTTGCAGTACACAAGCCCCACCTGGCAGGAGTTATTTCAGTACAGTCAGGGGGACCCAGTTCCCTCTATTGTGGGCAGTGGGCTTTTGGGGGCTTCCACGTTCCCATCAATCAGGGCATAGAACACCTCCCGAGATCCCTGTGATCCTGGCTCACCAACATGTCTGCTGGCTGCCTGCCGCAGGCACTATCCGATACTGGATCACACCACCAATCAAGCGCGCCTCAGAAAATGAACATACAGAGTCATATAAAGACAGGGACAAACAAAGGCCCACAGAAACTTACTGGTGGGTTGGGAACCGCTAGGATCGGGGTCTGAGATAATTTCATGGCAGTAGGAAGCAGATGAAGGAGCCTGACCTGATCTGTAAATGTGGAATGAAGTACTCCTGTAACATCCAGGTTGATGAAACTTGTTCATTGTCTTGGCAAGGTCTGACTGTTCCTGACAATTCTCCATATGGTAAGAGGAGCCTTCAGAATTGGAATCAATTTTCCAGCAAAGTATCCATTTAAACCACCCAAGATCACATTTAAAACCAAGGTCTACCATCGTAATATTGGTGAGAAGGGGCAGGTCTGTCCACCAGTAATTAGTGCTCAAAACTGGAACCCAGTCACCAAGACTGTCTAAGTAGTCCTGTCTCACACTACTGTAAGTAAAATGACCTGGCCTGAGCACCTACTCTGCGTGGTGCTGTGGAAAACTCTTTTGTACACTGTGAAGATTTGTAGCTGTGATTGGTTTGATAAATAAGCTGACTGGCCAACAGCTAAAGAGGAAAAGATTGAGCATGAGAGCCAGAGTAGGAGAGTTCTGGAAAGAGGAAGGGCAGAGTCAGAGAGTCACAGGGAAACACAGATAAGCAAGATGAGAATGTCATACTGAGAAAAGGTACCAATGTGGCTAAACATAGATACAAATTTTGGGTTAATTTAAGTGTAGGAGTTAGCTAGTATCAAGCCTGAGCTAACAGCTGAACATTTATAATTTATATTAAGCTTCTGAGTGGTAATTTGGGAAGCGGCCGCCAGGTATTTGGGAACAGGTGGTCAAGACAGGAATCGTCCATTTACAGGGCTGACCTAGTTGAAGAATACTCTAAGGACTGTAAATATATTCTGTAAGAATGCTGAAGAGTTTACAAAGAAATGTGGGGGGAAAGTGACCTGTGGACTAAAATCTGCCATGAGTGATTCTAGCAAGTTTGAGCAGAGCCCTTAGCATTCAGATACCCCACAAATCAGGATTCTGGAAAACAGACACATGCTACCACCTGAGTCTGCTGGTGGTGGTTACTAACTTTCTACAGTTTTCTTAATCAAAAGTGGTCTAGGTAACCTGTGAAGAAGGATTTAAAAAATCAAAATAAAATAAAATACAGTGGCAGGACTGGAAAAATACTGGCTCAGTGGTTAAGAGCACTGACTGCTTTTCCAGAGGAGTAGGATTCAATTCCCATCAGGGACATGATGGCTTACAATAATCTGTAATTCCAGTTCTAGGGGATACAACATTCTCTTTTGGCCCCCATGGGCACTATACACACATGGTTCACAGAACACATGGAGGCAAAACATTCATATACAAAACAAAACAAAACACCTTAAAAATCCATGGTGAGGCTTCCCAGTGAGTAACTGTAACCTTGCTTATGGAGAGGTGATCTTTTTTCTTTCGGTCAGATGTCAATTTTCACACCAAGATGTTAGTCATTTGAGAGTTACTTTGCTCCAGGGCAAAGATAGGGTCATGTATGCTCAGGTCCCCACCATAGATGCCCTCTACTTACAGTAGGATTATTTCCACAAGTGTGTCTATTCTATTCATAGGGTGATGAAATTGTGTGCTGGACTTCACATCTGCCACTGTGGACCACTAGGTCTATGGTTTCTGGGGTCTGGAGTTCAGACAAGGGGTTGTATGGATACATCCTGTCTTGTTAGGGCTTCTATTGCTGTGAATAGACACCATGACCATAGCAACTCTTATAAAGGAAAACATTTAATTAGGGTGGCAGCTTACAGTTCAGAGGTTCAGTCCATTATCATTACAGTGTGGAGCATGGTGGCATGCAGGCAGACATGGTGCTGGCTACATCTTGGCCACAATCCCTCCAACAAGAACGCACCTACTTCAACAAAGTCACCTCCTAATAATACCACTCCCTTTGCATTTATGGGGGCCAATTACATTAAAACTACCACACATCCCATTGATAAAATGTCCTATAGAAGGCATTAAAAACACTGGGCACTTATACATGTTTAGAGGCAAGACAGAGCTGTCTCTTACGTTTTAGGGGACAAGAGAGCCAAGATACAGGATTCAGGCCTAGAATGCAGATGAGGAACTGAGCCTTTACTATGAGAGAATTAGAAGCCATTGATGCTTTGAAGCAGGGTGGATATCTAGCAGCTTCAGCTAGTCAGGATAGCTCAATGGTTGCTTTTCACTTCGTCTGGAAGGAAGGAGCCATCAGCTAGCATCAGGAAGGAGAATCAGGCTTCATATTTTGGCTATGTTGAGCACGTGAACTGAATGCTTTCAGCAACTTGGTCAACCTTGAGAACTAAAGAAGGAAAGAAAGCTGGGTGGGTGCATACAGGAGACAAATTTTGGAGACAAGACCATGGAATTTGCTAGCGAGACAGGGTGTGAGGACTGTTCATGCTAGGCCCAGAGTTGAGATGATGTGTATTTGTGCACATACTTTGTATGTGGGTAGCATAAGCTGCACTTATGTAAGTGAAGTATGTAGTAGGAGTATGTAGTAGGCAGCCGTCACTGGCCTCACATCTCCAGTGAGCTAGGGAGAAGGGGGCCAGGAGTGGATGATGCCTGTTACTGTGTATAAACAGCAAGTGGGCAGGCTGGAAGGGATACTGCTTTCCTTTTCATGCTGGGAGAATGTGACCATAGAGGATGTGGCTGTGGACTTGTGTCAGGCATAGTGGGAGCTTCTGAATGAGACACAGTGACTCCTGTATTGTGATGTGATGCTGAAGAGCATTGCTCTGGGTCCCCACGGAGTCCTTTACATCCCCCTGCCCCAGGGTAAGAGCACTTTCCCTTCTTTTTCTTGAGGGATTTGTTTTGTTTTGTTTTGTTTTCTGTTTTCTGTTTTATGTTGTTTGTTTTTTTGAGACAGGGTTTCTCTGTGTATCCCTGGATGTCCTGGAACTCCCCCTGTAGACTAGCCAGTCCTCAAACTCACAGAGATCCACCTGCCTCTGACTTCCGAGTGCTGGGATTAAAGGTGTGTGCTAGCACTGCCTGGCTATCAAGGTCTGTTCTTGCTGTGGGTGCCAGGGTTGTGATGAGGGCCTGTTCTTCCCTTAGAGCTGTCCTGTCCGATGGTGCCAACATCTCTGGGGAGCACTGAGCCATTGCTGTAAGATGTTTCTCTGACGTTTAAAAACATTTTTTAAACTTTTATTTATTTGAGAAAGAGAAGGGGGTGGGGTAATCAAGGCCTAAGTGTGGAAGTCAGAGGACAGCTTGCAAGACTCTATTCTTTGCTTCCACTATGCGGGTCTTGGTACTCAATCCAGGCTTGGCAGCTGGCTCCTTTCCCCAACTGAGTCACCTCTCTAGCTCTGAGGTTCTTTTTCATCGGTGGTTTCCTTGTCTGTGGTCTGTCACCCAGGGTTGTCTCAAGCTGCCCCGTCCTCCCATCTGCCTTATTATGTTGCCTCAGGGTTCGTATCTTCCTAAATCCATGAGGCTGTCTAGCGCAGTAGGGGCAGATGTAATGCCAGGCACACCAAGACAATTTGTGGAGAACTGGCTTTGGTGAGTTTGGAATGAGGAGCGGCTTAACAGTCTGGGTCAGGATGAATCCAGAAACCCTTCCAGTGTCCCTTAGTATTTTCATGGCAAAACAGAGATGGGGCCAGCAGCTTGTTTGGCACCTTCAAAGCCCATTCTTGATGTTTTGCTCACTTGTTACTCCCACTCTGGCTTTGGCTTAAGGTGACAGCACCTCTCAGTCTCCACTGTGTGTGCCGTGACTGTGCTCATAACCCGCACTGTCCTTAAAAAGGTGCAGTGGGGGCTTCTGGTGTGGACACTGCCTCTGTTCAGTGCCAGCTTTTGCAGTGAACAAGCCCACACTGATAGTTGTCCACACAGAAACAGACCGAAGGTGCAGCCTGCCTTTCTGCTCTACCTCATTGCTCTCCACCCTCCCTCCGCCCCCTACAGTGACCCTCTTCATGGCCTAAGGTTTCCATTCTCAGCACAGCAGGCTTTTAGTCACATTGCCATTAGCCCTGATGTCCCCCGAGAGCCTCGTGTACTTATTTCTGGACTTTTCATGAACATATTTCTGTTTTTCATTGCTTAACAACTCCCAATGGGTCCATTCTGAGCACTTTAATGCACGAGGATTTAACTAGTGAGAACAACCAGATGGATCTGGCTTAAGTACTTTTCTTTAATTAGTTAATTATTTTTTCAGTGTTGATGATTGAGTCCACTGTCTGATGGATCTTTTATTACTTTTTTTTCAGGGAGACTGACATTTGGTTTTTGAAGGGACTCTAGCCCACTTGAGCATGCAGCTCGGGCAGGCCTTGCTCTTCTCTCCATTCCCTCTGCCTTGTTAAAAACTGTTAGATCACATTCCTAAAGCTAGACACTAAGGTCTGTCCCCTTATTTGCCCACTTCTCCTCCTGAAGATGACCACCAAGGTCCAGTGATTCAAAGTCCCATTTGGCCCCCTTACCTGTATGAAGTGCCATTTTCCATGTCCCACATCTGTCTCCCTCTACCCAGAGGCAGTCCTTTGTCCCTCCTGGATAAATACCTCTTCCTCATTTCCCTTGTCCCCTTCCCCTTCTCCTCCATCCTCTATCTCCTTTACACCGAATCCTAGCCCGTCCTAACACAGACCTCTCCTTTTTCTCTTCTTAAGAATGACACCAGCAAGGCCTTTTGCTGCTGTTTTTCTGTCTGAGTCAGAAAGCGGCCAGTTTACCTTTTCTTCTCCACTTAATGAAGGATCTCTCCGTGAAAACAGGTGTTTGGGTGTGGGTTGTGCCTAATGTGGGGTCCAGGAGGGAGTCCCCACTGTGAGAGGTTTCCCTTCAGTTTTACCATGCCAAGGACGTTACAGATGGAGGATCTTGTTAGCATCGGCAGAGCACGGTGCTCCATCTGCCAAGGATGCTCCCACTCTCCACACTCAAATCTTGGGGAGCAGCCATGGTCTCCAAAGAGACCCTCCCAAGACTGTAAACAGACTAGTGGTTGTGGAACAGTAGGAACGTGGCAAGGTCAGGGTCTCACTGTCCAAAGCCAGTCTGCCACCTGCAACGCCGCCACCTTCCTCTGGCTCTATCTTCGGCCCCTCCGAGGAGCTGGAGGCCAGAAGACAGCAGAAATCCATCTCTTTGCCTCCATGCCCCATGGTCAGCCTGCCTGTCTCTAAACCAGCGATGCCATCCACACAGGGCCAGTGTTGCCATGGACATTGTTTTTTATTTGCTGATTTTATAAGATAAAAGTGCATTTTATGTGTTTTGTTTGTTTGTTTGTTTTTTGAGACAGGGTTTCTCTGTGTAGCCCAGAATGTCCTGGAACTCACTCTGTAGAGCAGGCTGGCCTCAAACTCACAGAGATCCACCTGCCTCTGCCTCCTGAGTGCTGAGATTAAAGATGTATATACACCACCACCTGGCAAAAGTATATTTTAATAAAGAAAAATTTAACGTGTTCAGATTCTTGAGGAACTAGGAAGGAAACTTTCCCACGTCCGCTGTCACTGTTGTCGGGGGTGGTGGTGACAGGTTTCTCTGATCTGTAAGGAAGGGCGAGCGGAAGACTCCCTTTGTCTGTGTGTCTCTCTCTTTGGGGCTGCCTGGCTGCCAGATGGCCCATCTCTGCATGCCTCTCTCCTACCTTCAGCACCCTTTCCAGAGTCCCCTGTGGAAAGCTGAGATGGTGCTGTGCAGGGCCAATAGGGCACATCAGCTGGCCGAGACTGGTGGTGGTGGCAGGGATGAGATAGATGGGTGGGCCAGCCGGAGGGAAGTGGTAAAGAGGAAACAAAAGAAGGAAGCCAAGAGGGAAGAAAGCCAAAGAATGTTGGCTGGCATCAAAGGGCAGGAGTCTGGGATAAGACGACAGTGCCCAGTCCCTGGGTCTCCAGCAACTCTTGTCTGGGGGTGGCTCTCTGTGCACTTGGTTTTTATTCATACTGTCTAGGTATTCCTGTTGGGACACTGCCAGTACCCACTGATGCTAGGATCTCATCACCATCCCAATTATTCAGACTTGCAAGGGCAGAGGGGGACATCTGCTGGATGAGGACCAGGCACTCCAGAACAGGGTAGCAGACATAAAAGGAGGGGTGGCCCAGTCAGCTCTGCCCAGAACTGATGGCTTGTACCTGGTGCACAGAGTGAAGGAGGTGAAGGGGGCTTGGCAAGAGCTAACACAGTGCCTGGGGAGGGGGCCTTGGTGCCTAGCTCCGCATGCAGTTCGGGGTGCTCAGGTGATAAAGCTGACTTCACTGTGGTGGGGACCCACTAGTCCATTCCTCCAGGCCACTGGAGGCTGCTGCTGCCGTGGTTGAACTGTGTGTGGCACCAGCTTTCTGGAACTTGTTTCTCTTGGTACCCCAGCCACTGCAGGTAGGAGTCTCAAGCCTCCTGCCCCTCTCTAGCCTCCTCTGTGTCCTCTCAGTCTGTAGCTCATTTCTTGTTTCCAATATTTGCTCTTCAACCCATGATTACTCTGATGTCTTTATGGCATTCTTGATCTGAGATTGCTCTGCAAACCCTGGTTTAAATGACGGCAGGTCAAGCCCCACACCAATAGTAGCCTTGTTAGGATTCACCACTGAATTATCGTTGATATTCCAGTGGTAGCTGACACAGATGGGTTCATCTTCATTTTGATGGATCCCATGGAATGAATGTGTTGCCTGACTCACTACCGAAGTACCTGTGTTGTACTGATACATCTTCACAGGACAGTCGACCATCTCTGCCATAGCCTGCATTTCAGTTGTTCTTCCGATTCTGATTGATATAGGTGGGGAGGTCTTTTGTGACCTGGTTGGAGAAGTAGTCAGCAATCCTCAGTGGATAGTCCATACAATGCTTTCACACAACCTCATCCATGTCCTCCAGCTACAGCCCGGAATAGACAGGTGCTATCCTTCATCTGCTCGATGATGAAGCCTTTCTTGTCCCGTAAAGGCCTTTCCAAACCAGTGTTCCTTTTGCTCTACAGTGGCAGGATCTATGGCCTCCATTTGTGCCGCAGAAGCTTCATGTTTGTTTTTACTGTTGTAGCCTTCTCCGACCTCTTCACACTCCAGACGGTCCCCAGCCAACTGCGCCAACGCCCGGAGCTCGACACCGACATTTGCTGTGTCCTGGCCCGGAGCAGCAGCTGCTCACGCCCACTCCGCCACCCACGCACACCACCACCCCTGCCTCGCATATCGCCGCTGTTGGTGCACCAAGAGCATCATCAGGACCGCTTCCATAGGAAGTGGAGGAGCCTGCTGTGGCCAAGGGCCTGCCACTGAACAAGAGGCACAGCTAGTGTAGCGATGAAGAGCGGCCCCCTCGATGCCAGTCACAGTTCTGCTTCAGGGGAAGCGGCTCCTAGTATCAGAAGCAGCCGGTGGAAGGCAGCACCTCACATAGGCTGAGGACAGGGCTTCTCATGCTAAGAAATGCAGAATGAGCGTGGCGGGATCTCTTCATATCTGAGGAGGGCAGGAAGGACCTCCTGCCAGCTACCATTTCTTTAGCGTCACGCCTCTCGTGCCAAGCACAGTTTTCCCATCAGTACCGAGTGCAGAAAGGCCTTTTACACTGGAAAAGAACATTCCAGATGCAGATTTTCTCAACAGCAAGAACACCCACGGGAGACAGACCCCGGAAGAGTGCAGAGAATGAATGCAGCAAGTCCTTTAGCCAGAAGCACAGACTTGCTCCGCACCAGAATCCACACACAGGCCAGGACACATGAGCGCAGCAAGTGTGCTTTAAACAAAACTGTTACCTTCGTCAACACCAGAGAAGCCACACCAGGGCAAAACCTTACAGGTGTGGTGAGTGTGGGAAATGCTTCAGTTGCAAAATTACACTTGTTTGGCATCAGAGAGAGAGCACACTGGAGAGGGGGCTTACAAATGCACTGCTGTGGGGAGTCCTGCAGCCAAAATTCTGCCCTTATTTCACACCAGAGTCCACAGTGGTAGAAGCTGTTTGAGTGTGTTTTGGCTGCAGATCCATCTCCCATCTGTGTCATGGAATTCTCACAGGAGAAAGACTTATGGTTGCAGCAAACTTCACTACAAGTGCAGCCTCCTTAAATACCAGATAAACCACACCACTGTAGTCAGACTTTTTTTTTTTGGTCAGGACCACTGGCTCCCCAGTGATGACACAGAGACTTATTTTTAATTATGAAAGCTCAGCTGACAGCTTAGGCTTGTTTCTAACTAGATCTTATAACTTAAATTAACCCCTTCTATTAATTTACTTTATGCCTCATGGCTTTATTACCTCATCTTTGTGGTGCCCATCACTGCCACCTTCTTCCCAGTGTCCTCTCTGCCCAGAAATCCTGCCTAGCTATTGGCTATTCAGCTTTTTATTAAACCAATCAGAGTGACACATCTTCACAGTCTACAAAAAGATTATTGCGCAACACACCAGAGTGTGGGATGTTTGTACACTATATGAAGATATATTGCTGTGACTGGTGTAATAAAAAGCTGAATGACCAATAGGTAGGCAGGAGGTGTAGGTGGGTTTCTGGGCAGAGAGAAGAGGAGGAGGAGGAATCTAGGGGTGTGATAGGAGACACAGAGGAAGCAGGATGGGCATATGTGACAGCACGTAGATGAATAGAAATGGGTTAATTTAAGTTTTAAGAGCTAGTTTAAAACAAGCCTAAGCTAAAGCCAAGCTTTCATAATTAATTAGTCTCTGTGTCATCATTTGTGTGTTGGCAGCCCAAAGAAAATTCCTGCTACACCAGAGGAAAGCTTTAATCCAATGGCTTTTCATTCTTTGGGACCACAAAGTCCAAAGAGAAACGCCTTAGAGTGCAGGGAGTGTGTTGTCTGCTTGGCCAACCTAACAACTGAAGGCAGAAAAGCCCCCAAAATGGCCTGGTGCAGGAGCTGTCAGCAAGAAGCTGATGCTTGCATCTGGGCATCTGCCCTGGAGACAGACATCCAGTGGGTGCTGGGTATTTGTGAAGCTCCAGGAGCTTGGTAACCTGGCTTGAGGAGTGTCACTTCCAGTACCCGTGGCTGAAGCCGTCTTACCCCTGGAACCTGGCATGTGTCAGGTGACCACGTGGTAAGGGGGGGGGGGTTCTCCTGTGTGCTGTTCCCCTTCCCTGGAGGAAATCACAAGTGCAATAAAACCATCAGCATCTGCTTTAACTGCCTTCACATTGGCTGTGTTTAATAGAGTCATGGGCAGTAAATCTGGGGGTCTCTGTTACATGCACTTCTAGAAATGCTCTAGTTACTTGCTTATGGATGAGGGTCTATTAATATTCTCAGCCTCCCAAGTTTTATTTCTCTGTAGTCAGGGTCACCAAAAAAGCAAGTATTTCTTTCTAGGTTTCCAAGGCTTTTTAGGCTGTTCTCCATGTGTGTTCCCCATGCAGCCCTGGCTACATAGGCAAGTGAGGTTGTTATGGTCCAGGTATGTGCCTTGGGACTCAGCCTTTTCTGTTCACTAGTCTCTGATTCTGTGCAAGCAAGAACACATTCACCAAACTTCCTGGCTTTTCAAGAGGAACAGGTGACATGAGAGATCCCACAGTGCATTGCATCTGGCTTGAATTCAGGAGTGCTAGCACCTAGGTTTTGAACTACCTTTTATTTAAAGTCATTACTGTTACCTTTTGTTTAAGGTCAGTGGTTCTTTTTTCTTGGTGGGGGAGATTCAAGACAGGGTTTCTCTGTGTAGCTCTGGCTGTCCTGGAACTTGTTCTGTAGACCAGGCTGGCCTCAAACTCACAGAGATCCGCCTGCCTCTGCCTCCCGAGTGCTGGGATTAAAGGCATGCCCGCTAACACTAGTGATTATTATCTGAGTTCTTCCTGAAGGAATTTCAGAGCTTTTGGAAAACTTAGTAATGAGAGGGCCTGGCACACCAGGAGGTCTCATAGCTGAGTATTGCTCAGGTAGTGGTTTCTTCAAACAACTTCAGATAAGAGGTTTTGGTATTGCTACAGGTGTGGATTGTGTAACAATAAAGGGACTTTTGGGGAAGCAACAGGCAGTCAGTTCACCAGAGGTTGGCTCACCCTGCTGCTTTTGCTAAGCCTGAAATTACATTCTGGAGTGACCCTTCTCTTTGATGGACTTATGCAAAACAGAACACTGACAGTAGGAGATCCAGATTTTTGTATTGGGTCATTATTTTATCTTTATTTTATTTTATTTTTATTTTTCAAGACAGGGTTTCTCCATAAGTCCTGGCTGTCCTGGAACTCACAGAGATCTGCCAGTCTCTGCCTCCAGAGTTCTGGGATTTAGGACATATGCCATCATTTCCCTGTGTAGACTTTCAAGATGAGCAATTAAATGCATACACACACACACACACACACACACACACACACACACACACACACACCACATACAAGAAAGTCTACAATGTGAACAATTTCAGTGTAAATCTTCACCCAAACAACAGTCACCCGCTGTGGGATGTCTTTCTGTATGCTGTGAATATGTGTTGCTCTGATTGGTTGATAAATAAAAGCTGTATTGGCCTATGGCAGGGCAGGATGATGCCAGGTGGGAAAATCCAAGAGAGAGACAGGAGGAGAAAGGAGAGGAGAGAGACACCAGCTGCCACCCAAAGAACAACATGCCAGCAGACCGGTAAGCCACGGAACACGTGACAAAACATAGGTTAATAGAAATGGGTTAATTTAAGTTATAAGAGCTAGCTAGCAAGAAGCTTACCATATGCCATGCAATTGGTAATTAATAGAAGCCTCTGAGTAATTATTTTGTAAGTGGCTGTGGGACCACGGGCTGAGCAGGCCTAGAGAAACTTTCTGACTACACTCACCTCCAAATTTTCCTTGTTCCTGTTTACAATTCTCTGTCCATATCTGAATTCCTATGTCCAAGCATTGGTTTACTGTTCTTCCTAACACAGTAGTCTTCCAATCATTGCTTCCATTTTCTGGAGTTTTACCTAACTTCATCAATGTGCTCTGTGATAAGTTTTAAACCCCCAGTTGCTGGGTATCTGCCACTACTGATGTATTAAGCCAATCAAGCCAAATTAATAAACCAGATTTAATGAACAGAGCAAAGCAATCCTGGGCGACCCTTGGAAAGGCGGAAGAAGAGTCACATGGCAAATATGGCCACCGGGCCTTAAGCAACCTGTAGACATGGTCTTGAGCAGTACCAGGGAGGGGGGGGGGGTCTGGAATGGGAGGGAACCTCTAGGGGAGGGGCTGCTGTTTGGTGGGCTTTGAGGGGGTGGGTCTGTGGAGAGAGGTGGGCTTCCACCAGAATATTCAAAACTCCTTGGGTATAGGGGCACTGGTTCAAGTCTGGGTACTTCCTTTGGGCATGGGGCGGCAAAGGGAAGGGGAAGTCAGGAGTTAGTGGGCTCACATTTAGCAAGAGGTATGAGTGGAGGAGCATCTGATTAACTTTCATCCTGGAGAACTCAGGCACTGGTTTCTTGAGGAGGCAGAGTGTTGTGCCAAAGTCCCCAAAAGACCACCAAGAGACCAAACCTGATGCAAAATCATGCTCTTTAATATGAGTTAACTTTGGCTTCTCCATCCAACTGACACAGCAGTAGAGCAGGAGAGACCTCGAGTAGCACCAGGTGAGGGCTTTTATAGTGGCTAGACAAGGGGGCTTGGGGGGGACTCCAAAACTGCATCGTTACAGACCTGGGATTAGCTCAAGCCCTGGTTAGGGGTATCTGGACTGAGTTGATTGGCTATTTTGGGTCTGGGGGAGTTGCAACATTTTTAATCTCAGCAGAAGGACATCTGGAGTTGTTCATCCATTTCTGACTGGCCTTTCCCTATAGGGGAGGTGTCCATGGTTCTCTGTAACTAGGGCTACGGGCAGGGGCAGTTGAGGGGCATCCTGCTCAGGTCTGCTATGGCTGCAGTTCTGCCCGGAGAAGGCAGGTTGCTAGGAAAAACAGATTATTAACACCAGCCCTAGGCACAGGGTTAGCCATGGGAAAAGTGACATGGCTGCCAGAAAGAATGAAATGGAGGTGTGCCTGGCTGTACAGAAGAGGCAAGGGCCAAGAGCAGACATGCCCTTGAGTCTGGAGGGGTGGTACCAGCACTGATGTTCCAGGAGCTTGGGGAAATGGCACACCAAATCGAGGGATGATGCGTTCCAGGAGCCATCACATCTGCTGTTTCCCTGGAGGTTGAGGTGCATCCATCCTGTAAAGGTGTCAGTAAGAGTTAAGAGATAATGGAGCCTTTAATGAGTGAGGACATGGGTGAAATCAACCTGTCAGTACTCACCCAGTTGGCATCCTTGGAGCTGGTACAGGGGCTGCCACATCTGGAGGCCCCCCTGTGTATTGGCCTTGGCACAAGTCTAGCAGGAGGGGTGCACCTGTGCAGGAACCTGCAGGTGTCTATAAAACAACTGAAACAGACTTATATCTTTGTGTCATAGCAAAAGGGTTAAGAATCCATAGAAATTTAAGGACACCTAAACACTGTTTGTGGTCAGTGCTCTGTCAGTCTATCAAAACTGCATTTATAAACCAATTTATCCTGTATGGAATCTGTGAATGAGGCACACATGTCTGTACTTTTTTTGTTTTGTTTTTTCGAGACAGGGTTTCTCTGTGTAGCTTTGTGCCTTTCCTGGAACTCGCTTTGAAGACCAGGCTGGCCTCGAACTCAGAGATCTGCCTCCCGAGTGCTGGGATTAAAGGCGTGCACCACCACTGCCCAGGCACCTGTCTGTACTTTTAACAGGAAACTTACTAAGGAGTTATCCAGGTGCTTGTAGCCTTGAGGTTGGGGGAGAGTTGTAAAACTGGCAAGTCTATTAGTACCCTGGTCACGAAATACCATCAGACCCAAGAGGATAAGTAAATAAGCAGCAGTGAGACCATTTTCCAGCCACCCAAGCAGTAATCCCGAGTCTCTCCGTGGTCTTTGGGGGACACAAGCCCCAGAAGCAGTTTTGCCTTTAGCAAGCTGCCAAGCCCAGAAGATCTGATAGATTTTTTTCTGTCGAGTAGAAATTTGGGGAGATCCACGCACCTGTCTGAGCAGGGTGGATAACTGATCCCCATTGCTCCTCTTAGTCACAGTCCGGACAGGCCTCAGCAGCAGTCCAAGGTACAAAGCAGCTTTCTGTGACTGGCCCTGTCACACCCAAAGCTAGTCTCCAGGTGGAAGTTCTTCTGTGGCCATCCGTCTTGTTGGATGAGCTACAGGATGTTGCCAGGAGAAGACATGTCTCTCTATCATAAAAAGCTTTTATATTAAATACCATATTCTCATATCTCTAAAGGTGTTTGAGGATCAGGGGAACAAAATCCATTAGGTATATCTAAGTTAGACAAATGTTGTTTTGTCTTAACTTTCAGCATATATAAGCTAACTGGACATACAGTGTTGCTCAAATTGCTAAATGGTCTTTTTAATAAATAACCCAGAGCCAGATACTGGGATAAATGCTGAAAGATCAGAGAGACAAAGGAACAAGCCACTGCCATGTCTCACCTCACCAACTCCATAAATCCTCTGACTGAATGCCTCTGAGTCCTCAGCCGAAAACGCTCCAGCTGAAAAGCTTTGGTTCCTGTCTCCTCAAGCTTTATATACCTTTCCCCACCCAGCCATATCACTTCCTTCTTAGTGCTGGGATTAAAGGCGTGTGTGCTTCCCAAGCAAAGGCATGAGATCTTAAGTGCTGGGATTAAAGGTGTGTGCCACCACTGCCTGGCATCTATGTTTAATCTAGTGACTTGTTCTGTTTTCTGATCTTCAGGCAAATTTTATTAGGGTACAATATATCACTACAATACTGTTTTCCCAATTAGTAACAGCTTACCAATGATAGTAAAAGCAAGAAGATTCAGTTTCTAGTTTTCAGCTGTGGTCCTAAGATATATAATGCAAAGCCAAGTTTTAATATTGTAAACAATTTAGTTTTAATATCAATGGCTTATTTTTAGTCCACAAAGTCTGGCTGCCAGCAAGATTCATCCCTGTGCATGGATGTAGAGTTATAGCTTTAATATTTCAGTAAATCAGCATCATGCCTGCCCTTGTGGTCATCTTCACTACAGCAGAACACATGGTGCTAATCTGGAGTTACAAGTTTACAGATTTCATTACATCAGATTCAGCAAAGCCCAGAGGCCAATCCCGAGCCTGGGCAGCTAGTTGAAATCATCAGCTGAGCTATAACCAAGATACACAGGATATGGAAATCCAGACATCAGAGACAAGTTGAAACAAGCATGAGTGGCCACACATTTATACATTTCCACCCCACACAGAAAGAAGACAGAATTTTTAACAGAAACAAAACTTTTAACAGAAAGACATTCAAACTTTTCCTGGGAAACAGTGTCAGATGACCAACTTAAAATAAAAGACATTTCCTGGCCATAATGGCTCCCACCAGGTCAGGCAGACCACTGCCCCGAGAAGATGCCACAGAGGGAAACCGAGGAACAGTGTGCCAGCATATGCTGTCCCATTGAGTAAGCCAGAATAGCAAGTTGAGAATTTTTTGGGGAAAAAAAAAGATATTTAGGAGAGAGGAAGATGTGGCAGAGCATATTAAAGGAGAACAGATTTAAGGGCAGAGTAGGCAGTTAGAATTTTAGGACAGTCTGGGGTGGGGGAAAGAGTACGGGAACTGGGAGCCTAAGGAGGCAGTTGGCAGAGGGGCAAGAGCCATGTGGAGGACACAGCCAGCTGCAGCTTAAGCTGTGGGTCTCCCAGGTGATAGACAATTACACGGTTGGGCTTGCCCGGCGGACCGCCTAACTATTTCCGGTTCAGAATAGCCATCTCCGGGTCAGACATCTCGCGGGACCGGGACTCTGTGGCCTTACGTGGTTGCGTAAAGCGCGCGCGCAGCCATGTAATCTACACGCATGCGTGGAGTACCCACAGGAGTCCCTGTACGCATGCGCGGCCCAACCTTTAAAAAGCCAGCGCCATCTTGCGCGAGGTTCTCAGTCTCTCTCTGTCTCTCTCTCCCCACGTGTGTTTCACACAGGCCTGTCACCTCTATCCTCTTTAATAAAACTCTCCCGTGGTTCTGTCGTGTTCGGGACGTGTTCCTAGCGCCGCACATAACTACTAACATTGGTGCATAATGAGTCTTTTCTCTAAGCTTTTTATGTCACCAGTGTTTTGTCAGATAGAAGGTTCCCAGCCACACCATGGAGGACGGACAGCTGCAGGATCTCATCCTAGGACCAGCCACACCATGGAGGATGGACACAGCTACAGGATTTCATCCCAGAACTTCAGGAGACAGCCTCCCCATCTCCCCCCAAAACCAATCAATGTCCACCATTCAGCCTGAAGCAGTCTTTGAGAGAAACGGCGTCCCATACCCATCTATCCACATTGTTTTTCTTTTTAAAAAACATGAGAGTAGGGAATGATAGACAATTACACGGTTGGGCTTGCCCGGCAGACCGCCTAACTATTTCCGGTGTAGAATAGCCATCTCCGGGTCAGACATCTCGCGGGACCGGGACTCTGTGGCCTTACGTGGTTGCGTAAAGCGCGCGCGCAGCCATGTAATCTACACGCATGCGTGGAGTACCCACAGGAGTCCCTGTACGCATGCGCGGCCCAACCTTTAAAAAGCCGGCGCCATCTTGCGCGAGGCTCTCAGTCTCTCTCTGTCTCTCTCTCCCCACGTGTGTTTCACCCAGGCCTGTCACCTCTATCCTCTTTAATAAAACTCTCCCGTGGTTCTGTCGTGTTCGGGACGTGTTCCTAGCACCGCACATAACTACTAACACCAGGCTGTTGGGGGAAGGGAGCAAACAGCCATGTGCTGGGCATGAGTCTCAGCATGGCTGGACCAAACGTCAGGGGAGCAAAGGCAAAGTTAGGGTGAACATTCAAGAAAAGCAAACCGTTGGGAAAACCAGGAGAGCAATTAGTGGGAAGCATGAGATACAGGTAGGCAGAGAAGCAGCAAGATTGCTGGCAGGCAGAATCCAGGAGCAGATATGCCAAGACACGGTGAGGAAAGGCAGGAATGCTGTCCAGGTCAGCTCAAACTGATGTACAGTGAGGCAGCCCTAGTTTGAACAAGTTTCATACCGTGTCTGGGGAGTGAACTTGCACTTGGAAGTATACATTCACAAGCTGTTAGCCAGAGACCCCGATGTAAGACAAATTGCTAAACGTTCTTATTAATAAATAACCCAGAACCAGATATTGGGGTGAAAACAGAGATCAGAGGATTAGGACTAGCCACAGCCAACCTCACCTTACCAGCCCTCAGCCTCCAGAGAGACCTACTTCCTGTATACCCATGTCTTTCTGTTCTGCATCTCACTTCCTCTCCCCGCTTAGCTACGTCACTTCCTGTCTGTCTGTACAGACCTCCAGACCTCTATGGTTAGTGCTGGGATCAAAGGCGTGTGCCATCATGCTTGGCTCTGTTCCCAGTGTGGCCTTGAACTCACAGAGATCTGGATGAATCTCTGCCTCCCGAATGCCAGGATTAAAGGCTTGTGCTACCATTGCCTGACTTCTATGTTTACTATAGTGGCTGGCTTTTCCCTCTGATCCCCAGATAAACTTTATTGGGGTACACAGGTAAAATATCACCAAATCTGGAGACTATGATGGCACATCCCCTGAGCATAGTCTGGGACCAAAACAGTGGAGGTTTGGGGTATCCCTGTACCAGAAGTCTCTCAGACAAGGAACCTCAAGAGGCAGAGACTGTCTACCCCAGAATGGGCCAGTTGCCTGGCACTGCAGTGGCTGGGCAAGTGGACTGGCAGGAAGACGCAGAAGGGATCCTGGATCCCCTTTTAGGCCCTTGGCTTGGATGTGGGTAACTCACTGAGGAAGTCTGTCTGATGGCAGGAAGGCAGAGTGGTTCTTCACGGCCATGTGGTCAGTGGAAAACTCAACTGTACTTGGGTTCAGCACCAAATTATAAGTTTTAAATTCTTGGTGGCTGGTTATCTGCTGATGTAATAAGCCAATCAAACCAAATTAATAAGTCCAGATTTAATGAACAGAGCAAAGCAATACTGGGTGACCCTTGGAAAGGCAGAGGAAGATGGCAAATATGGCTACTAGGCCTTAAGCAACCTGAAGGTATGGTCTTGAGCAGCCCCAAGGAGGGGCTGGCTTTTGGCAGGCTCTGAGGGGGTGGGGGTCTGGAATGGGAGGGCAGCTCTAGGGGAGGGGTTGCTGTTTGGTGGGCTTGGAGGGAGCAGGTCTGAGTAGAGAGGTGGGCTTTCACCTAATCAGTCTTTCACACTTAATGGGAAAATGCAAAGTAAGCCATTTTTATCTCTATTTTATGAGAAATAAGCATCTTCATATATGGATGTTCAAAATTTGCTCTTCTGTTAAGATATGTTTGTATCACTGCTAGTTGTGGGACCATTAAAAATGGAGTTGCTATGAACATTTGCACACTAGTTTAAAGATGTCAAAGCTAGGTATGTGTGATATTTTGATTGCATTCTGACAATAAAACTTGCTTTGAATCAGAGGGCAGAGCTAACCACTAGCTGACCAAAATTAACCATAGAGGTTTTGGAGAACTAAGGACAGAGAGAAAGGAAGCAGTAAGGTGGGGCTTAGAGATGATTTCAGTCCTTTTGGATGGAGGAATGGAAGAGATAGGAGGTCATTGGTAACTTTGCTGCCACTTCTCTGATCATTCAGTTTCCTACCCTCTGACTCTCAATTTTTTATTGATAAATAATAATTAGGTAAATGCATCATCTGGTGCCCAACATGGACACAAAAGCACAAGATAGCCACCACAGCCGCCAGATGCCGCCACAGCCGCCAGAGTCTTTCCTCCTGTTCTCCAAGCCCTCTGAGTGAGTCTGGGATTTTCCTGTCACAGTCTTTCTACAACAGTCTCCAGCTACCACCCAAACTCCACAGGCACCTGGGTTCCAAATGCCACCAGAGTTAGCCACCTACAACCTGCCAACCCTGCCTTCAGGCAGCTCTGTGCTTCTGCTTCCTGCCTACCACACCCTCTTCTTCCACACATTCCCCTGTGGGTAGTGGGCTTCCCCTGGACCTCCTCCTCAGGCTGTTGCCACACCAGGTCAGCTGCCTCGACACCAGGACAGCCACCTTGACATCTGCTGAGGCTTCTGTTGTTTCTGTGACTGCCTCCTAGCTACATGTGAGCAGCATGTGCCTGGCCTGCGTTCTCTGCCCAGCTTGCTGCACACCAACAGCCAGCCTCACACTTCACTGTCGTCAGCAGCAGATGGGGAGACACCTGGGAATCCTTAACGGGGGGGGGGGGGGGGGGGGGGAGGAATTAGTTTTAAAAAATGCTTTTCCCCATGTTAAAAATGGGAACTACTATGATGCAGGGAGCTAGGTCTCTGTATAGTTCCACAATGGATGGTTTGAAAATAGAACAATTAGATGAAGGGATAATCAACTTAACTGGCATTGACATAATGTCAATTATAATCATTATCATTTTGGTAATTTTTGTTTTATTCCTAAAATAGTTGTTTGATATCAGTGACAAATATGAAAAATTGACTGATAGATAAAATCCTTAGAAAGACAGACTAATGAAGCTAAGAAAAATATTCACACAGAGACAGAGGAATTTAGAACAGAAGCTACTACAACATTACACTACGAAACTGAAGAGAAGTGGCCCAAGGTAATTAGAAAAACCAATCTTAATTTATCCAGTTATCACTCAAGAATGACCAGGCATCCCCAGGGCTATTCAGAAGTTAACTGGGATCCTATAGAAACGTTAGATTTGAAGAGATTCAAAGAAGCAATAGTTTCATATGGTATGTATTCACCTTTTGTGAAGCTGAAATAGAAATTCTGACTAAACGAACAGGAACTACAGAAGCAAGCATAACCAACCGAATGCAGGAGATGGAACAGAGAATCTCTGATGTTGAAGACACAACAGAGAAAATAGATTTGTCAGTCAAAAAATCGGGAGTCAGATATCAAGGTTAGAACCTGAAAAATCAGAGAAGCAGAGAAGATACCAGTTACCTCCTCTCTCTTTAGTTTCTCAACCCCAAAAAGCTGAGATTTTCTCCCAGCCTCACCTTACTACTTCCTGTCTCCTATCTGTCCTCAGTCTTCCAAAACTCTATGGTGAATTTTAGTCAGCTAGTGCCTCTGACTCCAAACAAGCTTTATTATCAGAATATGATCAAAATATCACACATCAAACTGACATAAGAAAACCCACACTGCACCAGAAAGTAAGGATATTTGTGTCAAATATAGGAAAGACCGAAGGAAATTAGACTCTTTCAGGTTCATGGAGAAAAGAAGCTGTGGGAAACCAGAAATTGTTCAGAGTCCATTGTGCAGCCTCCACTCTCTGTTAAAGAAGTTAGACCAGAGGGAGATTTCTGTAAGAACTGTAGCAGCATTCAGTAAGGGTTATCCTGCTAGACATCAGACTGGTAGTCGAGCAACCTGAAGAACATAGGCATCATGTGCCATCTTTCTTTGCAATTATATGGAATTCTATAAAACAATCATCTTTAATATGTATTTCTTATAGCACTAGCTTGCATTTTCAGTTCTAGATAGAAGCATTTTTAGCTAATGGGCATGTGAGCATATTTAGTCTTTTGGTGGATTTAGCAAATGTTAAAATGTTGAAACTCAAAGCTGGGAGAATGATAATAAAAATTTTAGTCTTTAGTAAAAACCATTTTGCATATAAAATTTGCATCAAGTAAGTCTTGTTTAATAGATTTATTTAATTATGTATATCTGTCTGTGTGTGGATGGGTTTGTGCACCCACATACAGTACCCAGTGCCCATGGAGGCTGGAAGAGGGCATCTGACAGATCTGTTGGAGCTGGAATTACAGGTGGTTGTGAGCTGCCACATGGGTATGGGAACTGAACTTAGGTCCTCTGGAAGATCAGCAAGTGCTCTTAACCACTGAGCCATCTCTCCAACTCTATCACTGTTTCTTGCACTGTTTTTCTTGAACTAATTTTAGCCATAATATAACCTTTTAAGACTGGAAAACCTAGGAAAAACATGGCCTAGTATCTGCTAAGAATGTCATTCTTTTGGTGGATATATGTTAAAGTATATTTCCAGGGGGTGTCATGAACACATTTCATAAAAGTAATTTGAGCATCATTTCTATATTCTGTATATTGCTATGGGATGGACTCTAATAACCACTCAGTGTAAAGAACTTCAGTGATACTTCAGAATGATTGAGAGAGCTTGCTGTACATTGCTAAGCTCAAACCCAAGAGTTTCTGTTTTAGTTGGTTTGAGGTAAGCCCAAGAATGTACATATTTCAAAAGCACTGATGTCTTATTAGTGTGACACACTTAGCTAAGTATAACATCAAAACCAATACAGCTTTCTCACAGAGATTGCAGTTCACAGGCAATAAATAGTAATAAATTTGATATGGATATATGCACATTCTGATCTGATTTAAAAGGTAAAACCTTGTTAAAGGCAAGTAAGCAATGGCAATATCACAACTTGGAGCAGAAATGCTGAGAGCCAGCAGAGAATGGGGTGTACCTCAAGCCCCCTGAGTACCTACCAACTGTGACCACAGAATGACAAGTGTCCTGCTTCCTCTCACATGCAGAGTGCAGAACAACAACAGGAAAGGAGTCATGAAAGCAAAAAGGAGACTATTTAGAAAGACTGCCTGAGCAGTGACATGTTGAGAGGGTGATGAGAAGTGGACATGATTAAAGTACATGTTCTGTGCATGTATGAAAAATGGCGTACAGCCATTAGTTTTTTTACAATGGATATATACTTAAAAAATAAAAATAAGCCAGGCGGTGGTGGCGCACACCTGTAATCCCAGCACATGGGAGGCAGAGGCAGGTGGATCTCTGTGAGTTCGAGGCCAGCCTGGTCTACAGAGCTAGTCCAGGACAGGCTCCAAAGCTACAGAGAAACCCTGTCTTGAAAAAAACCAATAAATAAAAAAATAAAAATAAAATAAATAAATAAAAACAAGCATGACAAATATCTATAATGAGAAGTTCTGTCCATATGCCTTCAAGACTAAAGTGTGTGACAGTCCAGGCATTGACTCTGTTAGAGAGGATCTTAATAGAACTACACGGAGCCCTTCAGTGACTGAAATGCTGTATTTCTTGATCTGTGCAGTGTTTCTCTGACTTACACACATGGAATATTCTAGAGATTAGTCTTTGGAGTTGTTCATTCATTACCTTATAGTAATTACCTTATATTCCAGTAGACAAATGGGATAGGAAGGAGTAAAGCAGAGTCCTTGTATAGACTTCTCTTCCACAAATGAGAAACCCTATCAATTGGCTTGGTTACTCAGATGAAGTAAAATATGTAGGTGGAACCAGGACCAGGAGCTCTTTGTTTGCTTTATGTGTCCCCTGAGAGTTACACACCCCTTTAATGTCTAGAGTGAAGGAACACAGAAGGGTGAGGTAAGTGACACTGGTTTCCCAATGCAGCAGATCTGTGTATTGCTTATCATGATGCTGTTTACTCACTCCTAAAATGCCCTCCACTGCCCTGTTGACAGAATCTCACAATTGTGTCAGTTATCAATGGTGATTTTTAAGGTCACTCTATAGATATATAGAACTTTAAATTCTTGGGCATGTAAAAGGGAAAACTAAGCCAGTTCTTCACAAGTTGAAGAAAGCACAGGTACCTCAGAAAGACTGTGGCACTGTTCCCACAGCTGCTCCAGCCAAGCTGAGTGCCATCTCCAAGGCAAAAACCATGCCTTTCTGGTTGAATAATGCCTCAGTCCATGATCACAGAGAACTTAAAAATTCACACCTCGGGCTGGAGAGATGGCTCAGAGATTAAGAGCACTGGCAGCTCTTCCAGAGGTCCTGAGTTCAGTTCCCAGCAATCACATGGTGGCTCACAATTGTCTATAATGAAATCTGGTGCCCTCTTCTGGTGTGCAGGAATATATGCAGAGAGAACACTGTATACATAATAAATAAATACATCTTTAAAAAAATGCACCCCTCGGGGTTGGGAATTTAGCTCAGTGATAGAGCACTTGCCAAGCAAGCGCAAGGCCCTAGGTTTGGTCCTCAGCTCCAGAAAAAAAAAATGTACACCTCAACTAAGGTATTTTCACGCCCTCTAATTCAGTATTTGTCATCAAACTTCTCCATCAGGTAATAATTAAGAGCTTGCAAGGAGGGAAATTCATAGCCAGGCCCCAAAGGCTCTCAATATCAACCTAAAGCCACCATGTCAAACTAATGGAAGCCAGTCACTATATGAATATTGTGTTGTGACCCCTTGGGGCAGTGTTAAGCTAATGTACAGGATTGTTGGAAAATATATGGGTGTACTCTATGAAAGCTGCTTAAAGAATTATAAGAAACTCAAAGAACAGTGATTGGATGCCATATACTGCATGTCAAGTAGAAAGGCTTTAGTGGACTAAAGAGGAAGGTGTTCTAGTAGGTAAGGCCCCATACTCCACTAATAAAGAGCTGGGTGAAATCAAAAGTGAGGTGCAGAAGTCAGTGATCAAACTGAGCCTGACTCCACATGTCCTTCCTCTCACAGCAGCTAAGGTATTACATCAGCATGGGATTCCAGATTAACACATGTGGTGGTTTGAATAGGAATAGGTTTGAATAGCCCCCACAGACTCATGTTTTTGAATGCTTGGCCAATAGGAAGTAGCACTATGTGGCCTTGTTGAAGGAAGTGTCACTGTGGAGGTGGGCTTAGAGGTCTTATATATGCTTAAGCCATGTCCAGTGTGACAGTTCACTTACTGTTGCCTGTGGATCAAGATATAGAACCCGCAAGATGTAGAACTCTCAGCTTCTTCTCCAGCACCATGTCTGCCTACATGCTGCCATGTTTCCCACCATGATGATAATGCATTAAACCTCTGAACTGTAAGCTGCCATCCCAATTAAATGTTCTTCTTCATAAAAGTTGCCATAGTAATAGTATCTATTCACAGCAATAGAAGACTAACTAAGACAGCACACTTTTCAATTAAGTCAAAGTGAAATCCTACCACTGAATGCAGCCTCAAACTCCAGCCCCAACCTCACTGTCTCCCCATATGTTTGGACACATATAACATTTTACATGAAAAGCCAGACAGATGTGGCTGGTCTAGTTTTCAAGCCATACAGAGGGACACTGACAGTGTCAACAAATGGTGAGAAGTTCCTGAAACATGTGAACATGTCATTCTCATAACTGTCTGCTGTAGGATGGTCCTTCTGTAAGCTGTGAATGCGTGTTGCTCTCATTGGTTGATAATAAAGCTGTTTTGGCCTATGGAAAGGCAGGATAAGGTTAGGCAGAATAATCAAATGGAGGATTTAGAGGAAGAGGGTTGGAGTTGAGAGAGACTTGAGTCTGCCACCCAAGAAGCAAGATGCCAGAGGACCAGTAAAGCCATGGTATGTGGCAATACACAGATTAATAGAAATGGGTTAATTTAAATGTAAGAGCTAGTTATTAATAAGCCTGAGCTATTGGCCAAGCATTTATAATTAATATAAGGCTCCGTGTAGTAAGTTGGGAAGCAGCTGCTGGGTATTTGGGACTGGGCAGTAAGGAAAGATTCAGATGGAAAAAAAAAACTCTAAAGGAGTTACAGTGTGTTAAAAAATATACATAGGCTTGGGAGAGAGAAGAATAGAGACAGTCATAGATTTTAAAAATAATTTAAAAATAATAAAGTAATGTCCTTAAAAAGAGAAGAGTTGGGCTGGAGAGATGGCTAAGAGGTTAAGAGCAGTGACTGCTCTTCCAGAGGTCCTGAGTTCTATTCCCAGCAACCACATGGTGGCTCACAGCCATCTGTAATGAGATCTGGTGTTCTCTTTTGTTCTTTTGTATACATAATAAATAAATAAATAAATAAATAAATAAATAAATAAATAAATAAATCTTTTTAAAAAGAGAGAGGAGTAATAATAATATGATAAGTCACATAAAGATGAATAATAGAGTCTGAATTCTAAATTATTGTGTTTTCTTTTGATTTTTTGTCTTTTACTGGGTGAATGATAACTGCTGAGAGACATTTGATTATAAAAGCTACTAAATTAAACCAACATATATATTTAAAAAATATATTGACTCTAAAATTCAAGTCAAAAGGCATGTCGCTTTGGGGGAGATGTTGTATTTTTCTTTCCACAGGAAATGAGGGGCTGTAGATTCTTTCTGAGTTAAGGAAAATCAGATGGCTGGGTAGCGGTGGCACATGCCTTTAATCCCAGCACTCAGGAGGCAGAGCCAGGCAGACAGATCTCTGTGAGTTTGAGGCCAGCCTGGTCTACAGAGCAAGCTCCAGGACAGGCACCAAAACTACATAGGGAAACCCTGTCTTGGAAAAAAGAAAGAAAGAAAGAAAGAAAGAAAGAGAGAGAGAGAGAGAGAGAGAGAGAGGGAGGGAAGAGAGGGAGGGAGGGAGAAAGAAAGAAAGGAAGGAAGGAAGGAAGGAAGGAAGGAAGGAAGGAAGAAAGAAAGAAAGAAAGAAAGAAAAAAGAAAAATGAAAAATAAAAATCAGGTATGATCAAGGAAGACCCCCTGAAAAATCTCCAATGGAAACCAATGGCCAGGTGATCCAGCATCCAGAACAGCTTCCAGGCTGCTGACTGAGATGATCCAATGTCACAAAATACTACAGCCAAGACTTAACAATTATCCTGTTTTTTTCAGGGTCCCTCAAAGATTACCAGCACCCCCAATCAGCAGGAAGTAGTTTAGAAAACTACATGCACATTCCCAAAATATTGGTTATAAACGTTTGTTTTCATTTAAGGGAGGATTGGCTACAAATCATTATCAGTCATAGTTAATCTCTTTCTAAAAGAAGAAAGGGGAATATGATATAGAAATGATGGGGGAAAAGGGTAGATTATTATGATGGGAAAAAAGGGTAGATTATTGAATGTACTTTAATCCAAAACCAACTGTTAATCTTACATATTTTATATTGGTATTGATTTTTAGTTTATTGATGCAAATTTAAAGTTATCTCTGTTATACTGTATGTATATTTCTACTCTTGTTTAAGATACTTGCAGCTCAAATAAAAATGTAATGCACAATTAAAAAATAGATTGTCATCTACAATAGTCAAACTTACAGTCATGTTATATATGTTTTTAAGGTCATATACACATTAATTTAGATAGATGTTTTTCAAACACTTCAAAGACCTAGAGAATATGGCATTTAAAATGTTTTAATAACATAAGCCTTTTTATGACAGTGAGACATGTCTGTTCCTGGCAGCACCGATCTACTTCAGAGAAGATGATGGGGATCAAAGAAATGCCATAGGAAGTTTGCTTTTGTTATGACAAAATCTAGTCATGTGGGCAAAGAAACTGCCCTTGCCCGAACTGCTGACAGTTACTGTCCAAATTTGATAGCAGGACACAAGAAAATCGACTGCCAAACTTGGCCAAGACAAGGTAGGACAGTCCTTCAAAATTTCCTGCTTCTAAAACAAAAACAAAAACAAAAAAGCCGGGCAGTGGTGGCACATGCCTTTAATCCCAGCACTCAGGAGGCAGAGCCAGGCCAATCTCTGTGAGTTTGAGGCCAGCCTGGGCTACCAAGTGAGTTCCAGGAAAAGTGCAAAGCTACACAGAGAAACCCTGTCTCGAAAAACAAACAAAAATTTCCTGCTTCTGAGAAAAGTCTGTCAGATATATTTATAGAGAAACCTTGGGTGACTGTCCAGGCAGCCAGGTGTTTCTATCATTTCTCACTTTTTGGACGTCACTTGCCTGTACTTCCTGCTTACTCAGGTAATATTATTTCCTTCTCATGTATTTGATGGAGTTGAAGACTAGATAGTTATAGTTTTCCTTAATTATGATAAAAGGTAAATTAGATATGAAACTTTAGACTCATCAAGATAGATAATTGAGTGTTTTTGATTTTGTCAAGTACAAATAGACTAGATATTGTAATTATAATTCTTGCTTTATAACTTTTTTTTTGTAATTTTACTATGTTAAATACCGTATTTTTTCATTAGACAGAAAGGGGGAAATGCTGTGGGATAGTCCTTCTGTAAGCTGTGAATGTGTTGCTCTCATTGGGTGTTTTGGCTTATGGCAAGGCAGGCTAAGGTTAGGCAGAATAATCAAACTGAGAATTTGGAAGAAGGGGATGGAGTTGAGAGAGAAGTGAGCCAGCCACCCAAGAAGCAAGATGCCAGAGGAGCAGTAAAGCCATGGCATGTAGAAATACATAGATTAATAGAAATGGGTTAATTTAAATGTAAGAGCTAGTTATTAATAAGCTTGAGCTACTGGCCAAGCATTTGTAATTAAGGTATTTGGGACTGGGTGGTTGGGACATAAAACTCTGCCTCCATTTACAACTGTCTTCCTCTTATGCCACTTGGCCCTCTCTCTCAAGCCAAGGGTAAGAGGTTGAATCACAGCTAATGCTTTCCAATCACACACCATGCAGCTCCAACAAGTTAGAATTTTAATGAGATATTTACTTTACCTTCAAGTTTTAGGAGTATGTTTGTATGACTGTATTATACAGTACAGCCCTGTAATCAATACTGTTTCCTGTTCATAACTGCTAAACACATGTACTGTGCATGCATGTATTTAACATATTAGCTTACAATGTCCATTACATTAAAAAAGCATAATTATCATCATTACAAAGAAAAGTAATTATAAATATATTAACATATTTATATACTAGTATGGTGTGTTTAAATAGAAAAAGCTTAGCTATTGATTGGCTGATGAAAAGGTTTAGTTACCAGAGGCGCATAAGAATAGAGTCTGAGCTGGGTGGTGGTGGTGGTGAAGGTCTTTAATCCTAGCCTGGTTTATAGAGCAAATTTCAGAACAGTCAGGGATACACAGAGAAACCCTCTCTCAAAAAATAAAAAAAATAAAAAAATATAAAAAAAAAAAAAAGGAAAAGAAAAAAAGGATACTGCCTCAGTTTTCCCTGGCAACAGTGGTTCAGTACTGAAATTGGTGAATTGTAAATTCTAAGACTAGAACTATCACAAATAAGAATTCACTACATGTGGGAGCCCACAACTGACTCAGTTTCTCATTTTGAATCTGAAGTCTATTCTGAGTCAATGGAGTTCAAGCTTGCTTACTCCAAGGCTGTGAGAAAGTCCTGATTAGCCTGCAGAGTCTTCTTGAAGAGCTGTGAGAAAGTCCTGATTAGCCACAGGAAGGAACACACTATCTAACCAGATGCAGGCTGCTGATGCCACCAGAGGTACATGGAGACAGAAAAAGAAACTGCCTGCTCCTTGACACAAGGCAGGATAGATAGAGGTTGAATGCCTGGGCTGTGCATTGTTTCTACCTCTGTCCTTCAAGACTGTGTATAAGCTGGCTGGGAAATCAACTCAGAGCTGTCCGCCATTGACCAGCAGTCCTCTGGACTCTTTTCTGTCTTCTTCATTGTGTCTACAATCCACACGCCTCTACCCAGCTCCCCAGCTGACTGTCGGCAGGCTCTGACACTACAAATATAAAGACGTATGTATGTATATGAGTTTTTATGACTCCGGCCTTTCTACTTGCACTTCTCAAGGACAGAAATCAGGGTCTATTTATAATAAATGTTGGCAAGGTGGCCAGTGAGATGGCTTGGTGGTAAAAGCACTGGTCACCCAAGTGGGACAGCCCAAGTTCCATTTCCTGGCAACTATCATCTGACTTCCACATGTGCACAGTGACACACACACACACACACCCACACACACACACACCCCAACAAAAGGAAACAAAACTAGCTCCTATAATCAAAATCATTGAAGGAAAAATGTGTGGGGGATGGAAAAGAATATCAAAATACATTGTTTGGAAAACATTTTATCAAAAAAGCAAAGTAATGCTGGTATAGTGCTCTCAATGGCGCAGCTCTTGGGGTGTGAAACACATGGGGTAAGGTCTTCTAGTCTCCCATGCTACCATGACAATTTCACTGCTTCCTAGGGAATCAGAGAGGTCATGCATACATGTTTTCACTTCGCTCATTTGTGTCCTCCTTTTTCCTTGCTGCTTTAAAATACCTAAGTTAGATTTGCTGTATAAATAAAAGGATGATTGCTGCTGACATTTGCCTAAATGCCTAACAAAACTGGGTTTTACTCCAGACAATTATCAGATACTGTGCAAAGCTTAGGCTGGGCTGATTCATAATATATAATTCTTTAGATGATAAATGATGATGTGCCACAAAAAGCTGTTATAGGGATGACAATTATGTCTCTTCAGTATGAATTTCCAGAAACTAAATTATTTCTCTGGCCATAAGATTTTCCTTGTTAGTAACATTGAGAAGTATTTTGCTAGCATGTGCTATTCAGGTGTGGATGGAGGTGAACACAACTGCAAAAGATTGTCCTGTATCTTTTAAACCCTGCTATGGATCTTTCGGTGCTGAATGAAGGAAGAATTATGGCTGAAGGCTTTTCCACATTCACTGCACTCAAAGGGTTTTTCTCCTGTGTGAGTTCTCATGTGCCTAATTAAGGCAAAAGTGTCGTAAAAAGCCTTCTCACATACTGTGCATCCGAAGGGTTTCTCTCCAGTATGGATCCTACTATGCCGAAGAAAATTTGCAGGTTGAGTGAAGGCTTTCCCACATTCTCTGCAAACATAAGGCTTCTCTCCAGTGTGAATTCTCATGTGTCGGATGAAGGAAGAACTATAGTAAAAGGCCTTTGTACATTCCTTGCATTCCAAGGGTTTCACTCCACTGTGGGTTCTAGTGTGTCGGATGAAAACTGAGTGGTGGGTGAAAGCCTTTCCACATTCACTGCATTCATAGGGCTTCTCACCAGTGTGAAGCCTCATGTGTTGAATCAGAGAAGAGGTGTCACAAAAGGCCCTTCCACATTCTTTGCATTCAAAGGGTTTTTCTCCAGTATGTGTCCTCTTATGCCTGATAAAAGTGGAGCGCTGGGTGAAGGCCTTTCCACACTCACTGCACTCGTATGGCTTCTCTCCAGTGTGGATTCTCATGTGCTGAGTGAAGGATGAATTGACACAAAAAGCTTTCCCACATTCTTTGCACACAAAGGGCTTTTCCCCAGTGTGAGTCATGTTGTGGTGGAGAAATGTGGAGTGGTGAGTGAATGCTTTGCCACAGTCTGTGCACTCGTAGGGCTTCTCGCCAGTGTGGGTTCTCTTATGTTTTACAAAAGTAGAGGAGTGAGTAAAGGACTTTCCACACTGGCTGCACTCATATAGCTTCTTTCCAGTGTGAATCCTCATGTGCTGAGCAAATGAAGAGCTGTAGTAAAAAGCTTTCCCACATTCTTTGCACACAAAAGGCTTTTCTGTAGAGTGGGTCATCTTGTGCTGCATGAAAGTAGAACGATGGGAGAAGGCTTTCCCACATGCTTTGCACTCATAGGGTTTATCTCCAGTGTGGATCCGCTGGTGCTCAGTGAGGTGAGTGCTGCGTCTGAAGGCCTTCCCACAGTCGATGCACTTATGCAATTTCTTCCCAGTATGAATCCTCATATGCTGAATAAAGTCAGCCATGTGATGACAGATTTTCCCACACTCACTGCATTCATGAGGCTTTATTCCAGCATGAATCTGCTGATGCCATACTAAGGTCCAATTATTCCTAAACACTTTCCCACAATCTTTACATTGATAGAGACTCCCCACATCAATCGCAGGCTCTTTTTTGGGTCTTTGGAAATTATGTTCATGGGCAGAATCTTGTGGAGTAGCTTGTGCCTGTAAGACTCGTAAACAGAGACCATCATCTGTCTCCAAAGCATCATGTTTATGACTCAGCTTTCCAGGGCATGTCTCCTTGGAAGAGTCTGTTGTCCTTGTGTTCTCACCTGGCATTTCTGACCATGTTTCTTTATCCTTGGTCTGCCCTAACTTGGAGTCCTCTGAGGATCTCTGTGATAGTTGTTCTTGGAAATAGAAAGTCAGCTGTGCAGTGGGTTTTGAGGCATCATCAGATTTTGCTTCTTCATCTAAAGGAAATCCAATAAGAACAGGTGTCTATTTATTAGTAAACAGAACCAAACAAACACTAATGTAGCAGAAGATGAAAATATTGCCTCTGAAGGTTATTACTGCATTCACTTATGTCTTAAAACCATGTTTGTAAGTTCTTTTTCATTCACTCATGCTTGAGCTCTTAATGTCTTTCAGTGGAAACCTAGGAGGAAAAGCTAGGATAGAGGAGAGAGAACCATGAGCCCAGAGGTCACTCCAAACCCCAGAATGAGGGAGGTATACAAAGCAATGGGTATAATGTGTACAGTCAATGTGGTCTAAGAAGTATCATAATGCTATGACAACAGAGAGAACTTGTGCCTAAAATGTGGCCTGGATGGAAGGCCAAAAGAGATCAGCAGAGGATATGCTATTTCTAAGGGAGAATAAGAGTTACCAAGTAGAAGAACTGAGGGATGGGATTAGGGGAGACAGACAGACACTGTAGGGAGTGAGGACAAAGCACAAAGATTTGACAGAATCCTGAATACCAAGAAAAGGGGAAGGTGAGGATTATGGGAATGAGGGAGTAACCAGGCAGAGACAGAGGACACACGTGTCAGGGTTCTGACACACCCAAGAGTGAAAGAGGGTGGGACAAGACAGACCGGGTCTGCTCTAGTGGACTATGGGGACAGAACAGACACAAAGCCATGGCATCCATGTGAATCAGTGACATGACATGCAGGTAAATCTGACACTAGGAACAACAGTAAGGAGCTATAGAAAAAGAGGTTAAAATACAATGTTAATTCTCTCAGAACTCACCTATAAATGCAATATAATTCCATCTCCCCCCACCAGAATAGCTATCATCCAGGCTACAACAAAAGCAAATGCTCATGAGGAGACACTCAACATACTGCTGATTGAGATGTGCATCAGTGCCAACACTATGGAAATCAAACTGGAGTTTTCTCAGAAACACTGAGAACAGGACTGATGTAGGACCCAGCTACACCACTCCTGGCTTTACCCAAAGGTGTCTAAGTCAGCACAGCTCAGAGACAAACACCTGCACAACCATGTCTGCATCACCATTGACACGACTAAGTTGTCTGAGTTAAGGGCGGAGTGTGAGGTGGATGTGAAGTCAGGGTACACAGGAGAGTGCTCCATGATCTGACCAACTGACACCTACCAGGCTGTGGCATCAGCACAGCTGCCCCTGGTGTCCCACAGCCACCTACCTGTGCATGTGCATTGGGAGAGGCCCCTCTTCACTGCCCACACACCCTGCCAATGCTCCTGGAGGTAGATCAGCTCTGGCTTGGGAACATAATGCCCTGGCATGAGAAAAACACGAAGCAGCATTTATAGGTAAGGACAGAATTAAAAACTCATGTTTACAGGAGTGCACAGCACACTATCAGAAAACAAGGAGGGAGACACAACCCCTGCCTTGGAAGGCATTCTCTGTCAATCTGAGTCAGAAGCATTCCACCTGCTTGGAGAGCACACATTCCTAGCAGTGCCTGGTTTCAAACCCATATAAAATCAAAACACATTTTTGGCCATAAGCACCCAGCACTTGGGTTCCAAAACTCCTGTGTAATTGTGGTGTTCAAGGCAGGTACCCCTACCAGGGCCAGCCTGAGGACCCGAGCAGCAGGGAAGATGGCAGGAGAATGGGGTTGGCTGCTGGCTGTGTAGGAGCCAGTGGCATCTCTGCAACTAAGCAGGTGGAGTCACACACTGGGCTTACAGGATGGATCTAGTATGACAAGACATGTTTCCAAATGTGAAGGCTTACAGACAGAAGCTGAGTAGCCACGGAAAGTCACTGGAAAATTCCACATGGCAGACAGAACACAGTCAGCATTCGCTGGGCAAAGGTTCACAGACAGCTGCCACATGCCTTGCATGGAGCTTAGTGGTGGGGCCATGGGGACAGGGCACTGAACCTCCCTTCAGTGAGCTCCCTGTCCTCAGGGACTCTGCTTTGCTGGTTCCCACATCCAGAGAGCTGTTCCTGGTACACTTCCTCCAACACTAAGCACAAACCAACAGAGTTTACTCCACTGTGGACACAAGGCTGCAGAGTCCCCAAACCATCTGAACCTCTGGGGAAAGGGAGACCTGGTGGGCTTCCACTCCATTGCCACTCTCCATGGAACGGTTTAGGTGGAAGATACTGGGTTTGAGTGTCATGTAGACTCTGTAGCAGTGGGATGGTCCAAGATCTGTTCTGGGCACAGCCTAGACATTGGTTCACTTGCTGTGCAGGTGTTACTAAAAGGCTACACTAAAAATGAAACCATCCGAATAATGGCATGAAGTTGGCAAGCTCATGTCTGCTCAAGGCTGGGCCTGGGAGGTGATTTCTTTTCTGTATGAGTGGAGGACGCAACAGTAAGCTGACACTTTGCCCAGGCCTTCGGATATATGTGTCAATAATGGAGGCGGCAGGAACCAAAGAAGTCACTGAGCTGAGCCTGTGCTGCTTTGAGACACCAAAAGTGCTGGGGACAAACATTTTATTGTCTGTCTGAAGAGTCCTTGTCGTTTCTGGGGGTGGGCAGAGGACATCCTGTGTGTCTTGAACTTGCTACACAGCCACGCTGCCCTGGGGCTTTTGCTCCTTGTGCTTTGGCCTCTTGTTTGCCTGGATCACAGCTGGATCAACCGCTTGGAGAGCCCCACCCCGGTGGGCCCTGCTGGCGGGGCTGTGACGCCATCTCACTCAACCCCGCTGAGCTGGTCACCTTCCCATCTGCGGGGACATGGAACAAGGACATCTGACGCCTGCCTGACAGTGATGAGGACTGTTTCTTACATAATGATCCCTGATGTAAACACTGAGCATGAAGCTGTCATAGCCCTGTAAGCTGAGGCTGCAGGAAGTTGGGTGGCGGCCTCAGTCAGCAATGCCTACAGAAGGCGCAATGAAGGTGACTTTAAGCACTGCACCCAGAAGAGAAATGGGTCCTTACCCAGTGAGACCAGAAGCCCACAGGTCTCCATCATCACCTCCTGGTACAGTGTCCTCTGAGCCAGGTCCAGTTGTCCCCATTCCTCCACAGTGAAGGTCACAGCCACATCTTCATATGAAACCAAGGCCTAGGATAATAAACAGAGGTGGTTGGGTGGCTGTGTAGATCCCATGTAAGACTGGAGCCTGTTCCCTCATTATGGGCAAGAATGCAGAGACAAAGCCTGAAGTGCAGATCTTCTCCTAAGGACCTGGCTTGGCACAGAGGCTCAAGATGGAGGTGCCTTTGACAGATTCCAAAGGTATGGGGGAGAGAAGCCTCCTGTGTGAGAAGACGCTGGAGAAGGAAACAAAACAACGTGTGATGGTGAACACTCTATGCTGAACTGTGGTGTTAGAAGAGCTGGGCTTAGGGAGCCGGGGTAGGGACCCTGTAATTCAAACACAGATCGCCACCTCAGCTGCTGAGCTTTACTGGTCTGCACAGCCTGACCACAGCCATCGTAGCTGAGTAACCAGGACAGCCAGGCCACACACAGAGAAACCTCATCTCAAACAAACAAACAAACAAACAAACAAACAAACAAAGAGTAACCAAAGGCAAGGCTGGTGTTTGCTGCTCCAGTCAGTGGTGTAAACCTTGGAAAGCAGGGCCTAAAATTCGTGTGGCAGGCAGATTTATTCCGAGCATCAGACAATTTATACTCTGAGGGTTAAGAGGAATCACCTGAGTAAAGTGTCCAGTCACAAGGACAGGCTGCACATGGCAAAAACATGTCTTTCCATAGAGGCACATGAACAACACCAGCTGAGTCCACTCACTCCTGTCAGCTATACCTGGGAAGGACATGAAGACACATCCAAGAACAAGTCTGTGTTGAAGAAACTGAGGCCACAAGACTCTTGTTTTCTTGGAGCTGTCTCACAAGCCCTCAGAATTCTCTTCACGTGACTCCATTCTTGGACCATGTTCCAACAGGCTGGAAAGACTGGCTGTGTGGGTGAGGGGCTTGTGGCATAAGGGCAGGATTTCAGATTCCAGTACCCATGTATATGCTCGGTGGCAAAGGATCTCCAGAGCAGGATGGCTAGCTTGATGAGCCAGAAAGTGAGCTCTGTATTCAGCTGGGAGACACCACCTTAATTAATCAGGTGTAGAGCAGTTGATGCCAGACATCAGCCTAAGGTATCACACACACAGACACACATACACAGGCATGGCTGAATCAGCCTCTTGGAGAGCATCCCATCCTGGTGGGCCCTGCTGGCTAGACTGTGAAGACATCTCACTCAACGCTGCTGAGCCGGTCACCTTCCCTTCTGTGGAGATGCAGCACCTGCCTGAATGACAGAGATGAGAGGGACTATATTTCTTCCACACTAATCCCTGGTGGAGACACCAAGAAACCAAACATGAGAATGTCAGATCACAGAAAGCTGAGGCTGCAGGAGGATGCACACACACACACACACACACTTCTGCTTCTGAGTGCTGTGATTAAAGGCATGAGTCAGAGGGAACCTCAACTGGGAAAACCCTCCATAGGATTAGCATCTATGCAAGCCTGTGGGGCATTTTCTTTCTTTCTTTCGTTTCTTTTTTTTTTTTTTTTTTTTTTTTGGTTTTTCGAGACAGGGTTTCTCTGTAGCTTTGGAGCCTGTACTGGACTAGCTCTGTAGACCAGGCTGGCCTCGAACTCACAGAGATCCACCTACCTCTGCCTCCCGAGTGCTGGGATTACAGGTGTGCGCCACTACCACCACCTGGCCGGGGCATTTTCTTGATTGATGACTTATGCAGGAGGGCCCAACCTACTGTGGATGGTGCTACCTCTGGGCAAGTGGTCCTGAGGTGTATAGGAAATCAAACTGAGCAAGCCAATAAGCAGCCTTCCTCCATAGCGTCTGCATCAGTTCCTACCTCCAGTTTCCTGCCTTAAGTTCCTGCCCTGACTTCCCTGGCTTGATGAACTACAAGCTACAAGATGAAATACACCCCTTCCTCCCCAAGTTGCTTTTGGTCATGGTGTTTTACCATGGCATTAGAAACCCAAGACACCATGCCTGGCTCACACTGTTTTGTTTGTTTTTAATGAGCCATTATTCACAGAGTTCCCTAAGATCACTTATATATCTGGTTAACCAAGTGACCAAGGACAATGGCCATCATGGCTCTATGAACATGGGTAGCATCCTGGAGCATGATGTCTTGTCTTGGGCAAGGACACGGCATAGGTAAGGATTTGCCAACCACAATCTCACCTTCCTTAGAAACATGTGTGCAACTTATGAGGGCCCATGACCCCCAAGGTCCTCTTGTGTTTCCTTGAAAAAAGCCTTTTTCCATGAGGTACCTCAGCCTGCCTGGAAGGATCTCTGGATGTTTCCATGCTTAGAGTGAAAACCTTGCAAAGTATACTTTAGGTGTCACTCATAGGCTTCCCTACCCTACTGTGGGTTACTGGCTAAGACAGTTTCCTGTCTACTTGTGAAGCACACTGGTAACGAGGTCCTTTGAAGGCCAGCCTTCAAATCCTCTTTCAGGGTTCAATCAAGGCGCTACAACAAGCGAGATCTAAAGGATCTGAGGGTGAAGGAATGAATCTGCTCACACCAAACTTATTTACTCTCTTTATTCTTCCGTGTGGTTCTCCATCTACTACAAGGGTACCAGCTTATACACACTTACAATCAGCAATTCTTTGGCAATGCAAGGTACAAGGCTTGAGTTTTTCAGGATCATAAGAAGGGAGATAAGATTTTCACACAGGGCAATACCTGTCAGCTTCTTTTATGGCACAAGGTAGGAGTCGTTAGTGGTTAGTGGAAGTTTCCCCATGAGGTCAACAAGAGAGTAAATCAACAAAGGGATCTAAGAGGGAATCCGTGTGCTTAACTACATTCCTAAGCGTGGCTAGACAATAAGCTAAAAGTCTATAATGAGTCTATCGTCACAGTAAGGTAAAAACTGCCTTTTTCTCCCTGCACTACTTCTATCTAAGCAGCATGAGCACCGCTTCCCAGTGGGTGGAGGGAGTGTTAGACAACCTATGTAAGCAACAGAGGAATACTCTCAGCGTCTGGTCCACTGGAGTACTTTCATCAATTGTCTGCTGGCTTTAAAGAAGCTTTCAGATCCGAAGATTACACCTTCTGCCCTAAGTGGTTAGAACAAAGGGAGGATCTAGGCCTATCTTGCACAAGAAAGAACCTGGCACCTCTCTGCCACTCTGGTTATAGCGGCATTATCTCAGCAGGTCTGTGGGAAGATTATCTTCCTTCAAGACTGAGTAAATGGTTGATAACTTTTCCTGTTATCACAAGCAGTAAATCTCTAAGCTAAAATCTCATATTAATAAACTGAGGTGAAGGTAAGTACAAAGAGTTAAGAATTCATTTAAAGTTAGTGCAAGGTTAGTCTGGGTCAGCACCTCTTTTATCTGCTGGCAGGGCTAGCTTATTCCCTATCTATCTGAGGGCTGTGAATCAACAAATCCAGACATGTAATTCTTTGCCCTTAGGTGTCTGTAAAAGTCTCAATTGAGATTCTTCTGCCTGGACACTAACACTGATCAAACACCTGCCAATGAAGATAATAGCAGGAAGGCAGACCTCTAAGTTTATATTGGAAAATGGGACGAAGACCTGGTTGTGAGAAACAAAGGTTTGACTGTATGACCTGCCTTCACACATAGCTGAGGGAGGTCATCCAGATACACCAATGCATAGGGGAAATCATGCCCAATAAATGTAACAGATGGCAAGAGCTATGGCTTCTACAGCAAGGACAGCTATCCATCGAAAAGGCAGAAATTCCAAAACGCCTTGCATGATGGGTTCCTCGGACAGAATTCATGTTTCGGGTGGGTTGGCTTCCTAAATGACACAGAAATACATGCAGTCAAAACACTCGCGCACATAATGAAATAAATATATTTTTAGAAAGAATGTGGCACTGTTAACACTTGCTGTGAAGGCTGCTGGCAGTTAGCACCACTTCTGTGTAGACATATTATTATGATAAGGAAATAAGCCAGGCTGAGGACAGAACATGTGTGACCTCAGACAGGGCCTCTCTCTTCCCCCTCCAGACTCTGCCCAAGAATCTCAACCATACCAGCTAACTCTGTTTACAGTAAAGCTAACCCACTTTGAACGTGTGAGCCAGATTTTCACCCGTTGGACTGTAGTCCTGTCGGTTATGTTAGTTATTTGGTGGCGCTCTTACCCTGCGAGGAAATATCCTGAAACACGACAAATCCACAGAAGAGTTTTATTAAGATAGGAGAAAAGAGACAGACATGAACAGGCCTGTGGGAAACACACGTGGTCAAGAGGAAAGTGAGAGACCGGTGCAAAATAGCGCCGGCTCATAAAGGGTGGACCGTGCATGCATACAGGAACTCATGTGGCTACTCCACGCATGCACGTAGATCACAAGGCTGTGCGCGTGTACGCAACCATGCAAAGCCACGGAGTCCTAGTCACACGAGATGTTTTGACCTGGAAATGGCTATTTTGAACCGGAAATAGCTAGGAGGAAGTGTCTAGGTCCACCGGGGCAAGCCCAACCGTGTGGACATGTTGTGACTTCATATCATCCCTGACTTGTTTTTCTCTAAAAAAAAAAGAAAAAAATGTGGATGAGTGGGTATGGGGTGCCGTTTCTCTCAAAGACTGCTTCAGGCTGAATGGTGGGCATCGGTTGGCTCCTGGGGGAAATAGGGGAGGCTGCCTCCTGAAGGCCTGAGATGAAGTTCTGTCGTTCTGTTTTAAGTGAAAAAAGGCCACAGGCTAGCAAATGCCCTGCCAGGCCATCAACAGCCTTGTTAAAGGTGCCGCCTAGAAAGACAACCAGTCAGCTGACTGCCCCCAGGTGCCAAGACGCATGGGTACATCAAGCTAAGACCTCCAGCAGACCTAGGCTTGGCTACAGACAGGGAAGGGAACCCAGAACTCAGCAGGGAAGCGATCCGTTTCTTTCCTTCTGGACACCAGAGCCACTGACTCAGTCCTGGGAGTTTTAGGATGTCACTTCTCCTTTCTATTGTTGGGTACAGAGGACAGCCTTACTTACCTCAGCAGATTTAATTGCACTTTCAGAGTTACTTAATGAGAAAAGATTTCCAACTAAGATAAGAGCTCATTGTCTCACTTTAAAGTTACTGCCTGTGTTTCTCACGTGCATTCAGACAGGGCCATGATCTTTGCCTTGTCCCTAATTCAAAAAAATAAGTTCTCATGCACCACAAGCTTTTCTCTTCCCAGTTCCCTGTTCTAACTCACTGTTCAGCTAATGATACAGGACCACCACAGAACCGGAGTCCAAAGATCATCAAGCAAGAAACTGTAACAGCTAAAAGGTATTTACACCCCCAGACCCAAAAGTGTCTGGGTGCTACAAAAACCTTTAATGTAAACATCTATTACTATGAGATGCTTTTAACAATTGATCACATGTCTCCTGAATGCCGAACTAGTAAAGGAAACAAGTGCTTTAAAATAATCTGTCTCTGATAAAGCTTAACATGTTTCAAAATCCATCTGGACAGGCTGGATCTACCAACATAAAATAATAATGATTGTTTTCTCTCTAAGCTTTTTTATGTCACCAGTATCTTGTCAGACAGAAGGTTTCCAGCCACACCATGAAGGATGGACACAGCTGCAGGACAAGAGACGACAGAACTTCATCCCAGGACTTCAGGAGCCAGCTTCTCCATTTCCCCCAAGAGCCAACCAACGCCCACCATTCAGCCTGAAGCAGTCTTTGAGAGAAACGGCACCCCATACCCACTCATCCACATCTTTTCTTTTTTTTAGAGAAAAACAAGTCAGGGATGATATGAAGTCACAACATGCCCACACGGTTGGACCTAGACACTTCCTCCTAGCTATTTCCGGTTCAAAATAGCCATTTCCAGGTCCAGGTCAAAACATCTCATGTGACTAGGACTCCATGGCTTTGCATGGTTGTGTAAAGCACGCGCACAGCCATGTGATCTACGTGCATGCGTGGAGTAGCCACATGAGTTCCTGTATGTATGCACGGTCCACCCTTTATAAGCCGGCGCCATTTTTGCACTGGTCTCTCACCCTTTCCCTTGACCACGTGTGTTTCCCACAGGCCTGTTCATGTCTCTTTTCTCCTATCTTAATAAAACTCTTCTGTGGATTTGTCCTGTTTCGGGACGTGTTCCTCGCAGGGTAAGAGCGCCAAATAACTAACAGGTTACCCCTCAGGAAGCAGACACCATCTTATTTAGGTTTCTTAGCAACCCTTTGATGATAGTAATTTAAATCCCACCGAAATCCTGAATGACTTTTGTAAAAAACAACTGCACCTTTCTCTCAGAGAAGCCCACAACCATGCTTTCTAGCATGTCTGATCTTTGTGAAGACCCTCTCCTCCCCTCTTAAGCCCCTATTAAAATGCTTTCATTAAACCCCAACTCAGTTTCAAAACGGACTAACCCTAAAATTCTCTGCAGCATTGAAAACTGTGGGTCCTGGTGTGGCATGAGTTTGAGGTCCCTAAAGGTCCAAGGGAATTCCTCAGACTGCTGTAGAGCTGTGCCTTCTGTGCCTATACCCCCCAAATGCTGACAGAGCAAGGCTGGAATGGACCGATACCGCAGGCCAGGTGAGGAAAAGTGAGGTTGTCTAGCCCTGGACTCCTGCGATGTGTCAGCAGTTAAAATGCATGGCGGATAACTGAGAGGAAAGAAGTCCAGAGCTGCAAAATCCACAGGAATGCTGGGTGGGCCTAGGGATTCGTCTATAAGTCTAGCTTCAAAAGAAGGAGACAGGCAAGCCCAGAGCAAACTAGCTAGCAAGCCTGGCCATATCCACAAGCTCTAGGTTTGATATAGAGACCTTGGAAGGGTGTTGAAAGATGACTCCTGATATTAAACTTAAGCTTGAGTATTCATGCCCACAAAAGTCAACACACACACACACACACACACACACACACACACACACACACACACCCCAAACGGAAAAAGTAGTCCTAAAAGTGATCAGGCCCCATGCTGGCAGTGAACAGAGTGGCATGCTGGAAAGTAACTGTGGGTCTACTGTGTGTGTGCATCCCCAATGCCGCCATTATCGAGTATTTTAACGGATTTGCTTTGCAGTACAAATAAAAATGTGTTAACAGGAAGGCGGATTCAGTGCTGTTTGGGGGTAAGCCAAATTCGCTGTGAAGATAAACCCAGTCCCGTTGCCTGCCAGCAAAATAGCAATTCAGAGACACCCTGCTGGCCGCAGGGATGCCCCCGAAGCAGCCCACAGAGCGATGCTGTCTGGGGGCTGCTGAGCACAAGACCCAAGCCACACACGTACGGGGCCCAGTTCTCTCAGGAGGGAATTATGACGGACATTCCGTTACAGAACCAGGGAAAGGGCAGTGAAGCGCTGGCCCCAAGCGCTGGCCCGACACGGGAGCCTCCTGAAGATCCCGCTGCTTCCAGGTCCTAGGGCACCGATATGCAAAGGACTGGAGTTCTAGGATCCAGTACCCAGAGCAGGGACCCTCCACTCACCAGTGCGGGCGTCGCCATGGGGATCATGGGTGGTGAGGCCCCGAGAAGCCTACGGCGGGGAGCGGTGCTAGGCTGCAAAGGAGAGCGCGCGCCTCACGCCGAAGGTGAAAGTGGATCCTCTGTCCTCCGGGTCCTTCTCGGTCGCCCCTCGGGATTCACAGGAGCCCGCTCCTTCCCAGCGCACTGAACCGCTGGGAAGGGGCGGGTCCAGGAACCAAGAATGACACTCGGGGACCAAACATCGGAAGTCCCGCCCCCGTGGTCCCCAAGAACGCCTACTCCGCAGTACGTCATTTCCCAGACGGCGGCTCTGTCTTCCCGGAAATGGGGTGTTTTCTATTTAATCCGCATCCCAGCGGCACTGGGAGCGCACTTCCTGTTGTTCTCTGTAAAACAGGGTGCTTTGTGAAACGTTTGTGTAGAAGGGTCATTCGTAACACTTGATAGTCTTTTCTCCAGCTGTCCTTGGATTGTCTCCCTCTGTGTTTGTCTCCATGTCCTAAGACACCCCTCACCCCTTTGGGTTAATACCAATGACTTCATTTAAACTTGAATATTCTCTGTAAAGACCATCCACAAAAAAATGACCACCTTCTACTGAGTGTTGACTTCAACATCATAGGAAACGTGTTTTAGGAGAACGTAGTTTAACATGTAACACCTTTGATCGGTCCCTCTTCTAAGGATAGACATGGCTATTTGGGTCCACACTAGCTTGCAGGAATGTGCTTGATTCTGATATTTTATCCATTTGGGGTCTTTAGGACCACAGCTGTGTGATCAGTCTCCCCACACAGATAGTACAAATATTATTAAGAATACTTTAAAGTCCCAGCAGAAATGCTCCAGGGCTAATTTCCCAAGTGGCCAGCATTTCAGAAGGGTCTGAAGTAATGATGGTGGAGCAGCACCCATCATCTGGCATTAACACTCTCCCTCTTTGTTTCAGTGGGTTGGTTGAGCCACACTCAGTCCTGTGAGATCCACCAGGCTCAAGATCCCCTGCAAAAGCCTCCTCATGTTCAGGAGCTGAACATGGCCATGTGAGGTATTGGCCAAGACTGTCACTTCTCCAAAAGCCCTTGTAGGGTTCCAGGGAAGTGGTGGCTGGGCAAAACCTGGGCTTATTTAATTAAGCATGACTTTACAAAGCATTCCCCAATGAACCTCTGAATGTTATTGGTATTAGTTATAACATCTCCTTTGGGTCTCTAATTTTTATGAATTTGACCATTCTCTTTTCTTTGGTTAGTTTGACCAAGTCTATTGATTTTACCTTTACAAAGAGTCAACTCTTTGTTGTATTGACTCATTGTATTACTAATTTCATGGTTTTTTTTTTTTGTTTTTTTTTTTTGCTGTTTCATTAAGTCTTTCTTCCTACTGATTTTGTATATGGCTGTTTTTCCCCCTAGGATCTTGAGGTGCATGTGGTGGTTTAAGTAGGAGAGGCCCCTATATACTCATGTGTTTGAATGCTTAGACTATAGGGAATGGCACTATTCAGAGATATGGCTTTGTTGGAGGACGTGTGTCACTATGGAGGTGGGCTTTGAGGTCATATATGTTCAAGTTATGCCCAGTGTGGGACAGTTCCTTCTTCTGCCTATAGACCAAGATGTGGAACTCTCAGCTCCTTCTTCTACACCATGTCTGCCTGCATGCCACCATGTCTTTATATAAAAAGCTAAGAACTTGAAACACTGAACCTGACCATGACCAGGGTAGCAGAAGTATTGAAGGAAACCTAAAGTGAAATGATGCTGAAAATGAAAAAAACAACAACAAAAAAACCATGAAGTCAAATAAAAAGCCAGTGAAAAGCCTTACTAATAGAACGGACCACAGGAAGACTGGTTGTCAGGCCTGAAGACAAGTTAGAGGAACTGGTGCAAGTCAAGCACATTTTAAAACATGCAGATGGAACATGAAAGGTCTCTGGGACATCTTGAAAAGACAAATCTATGAATTCTGAACATAGAAGAGAAATGCTACATGTTAAAAGCATAGAAAATATTTTCAATGAAATCATGGCAGACAATTCCCTAAATCCAGAGAGAGAGAGAGAGAGAGGCCTGCATAAGCACAATAGGCAAACAGAACACCCGAAAGACTGTACCAGAAAATAAATCCATGTCATGTTATAGTTAAAGTACCATGCTGTCTAGTTTTATGTCAAGTTAACACAAGGTAGTCATTGGAAAGCAGGGGTCCTCCATTGAGAAAATGTCTTCGTAAGATCCAACTGTGGGGCATTTTCTTAATTAGTGATTGATGAGGAAGGGCCCAGCCCATTATAGGTGTTGCCATCTTTAGGCTGGTGGTCCTGGGTTCTATAAGAAAGCAGGCTGAGCAAGACACGAGGAGCAAGCCAGTAAGCAACATGGCCTCTGCACCAGCTCCTGCCTCCAGGTTACTGCCCTGCTTGAGTCTCCACCCTCACTACTTTTGATGATGAACTGTTATATGAACTGTGAGTGAAACAAATCCTTTCCTCCTTGAGTTGCTTTTGGTCATGGTTATATCACAGCAATAGTGACCCTAACTAAGACAAGTACCAAACATGTAGAACAAAGAAGATGAATTGAGAACTGTAAGAAAGAAACATATAAAGGAATTACAGGCCCCCAGACCTTAGCACAACTGACACTGTGAGAGAAGTACCATACAGGTCTTGCAAACCAGCATGTAGGCAGCAACACCTGCCAAAATGAGAGCAAAGATTGAAGTCCAAGGTTCTGGGGAAGCCCCTGGATGTGCTAAGCTTGCTTTTTCACTCTTGCTGTTCCGCTTCTGGCTACCTGCTCTTGTTAACTGAAGTCTGTAGACCCAGAATGTGATTTTTTTGTTTAAAAGCTCACCCCGAGAAAGACTCAGTGCAATACTGGGGTCCTGAACACTCTGTGTGGTGGCTGGACAGCTAATAAGGACTCTCTATGGGTTTGAACCCACGTCCAAGTAGTTTTCTCTGAGAGATACCTCACAACAAATGGAAGTCCATGAGAGTAACTCCTGATTTCTCAATGAAACTTTAAGAGCAAGATGGGGATAGAGAGATTTATTTCAAATTCTAAAGACTACAACTGACAATTTAGTTTACTACACCCAGAAAACTGTCTAGACAGTTTTCTGGCCTCCTCCTAAATAATGGTATTTCATGCTAAAACCTGATTTAAGAAGTTTCTATCACTAAGTCAGCTCTACAGAGGATACTGGAAGGAAGCTTTTGGTTTAAAGAGATTGATAAACAAACCCAAAAGGGAAAAAAGTAGATGACTAAATAAATAAAAACAGTAACTAAACAACAGGGTTTGGAAAAGCACTGAACACTTCCAAATCAATAAAATGACAGGAATTAATACACATCTTTCAACAACAATTCTAAATATTGATGATCTCATTACCCAATTAAAAGTCATTGCTAGCAGATTGGGGGTTGAGTGCTGGGCTTTCCCAGAGGCCCTGATGTATAGGGAAGGAACACAGCTGGTCAGGGCTGGTAATGGTCTGGGGTCAGGGCCTTGAAAGGAGCTGTGGCTTCAGATCCTGAGAACCCGACTCTTTTCACCGTGCAAGGCTGTGGTGTTCAATCTTAAGACCTCTGTGTGCTTGGTCTGTTCTTGAGATAGTCTGTGTTCACCTTGAGCAGTATCATTTGATTGGTTTTCTGCTGGCTTCATCCATTGTTTGATAGTTTCTGTGACTTCATCCCTATTCTCTGAAAATTGTATATGATGCTGTACTTCTTATCAGTTTGCTTGACATAAGACTTAGCTTATGCAAGACCTCTTGAACCTGTCTTGCTTAGCTTTGGTTCCTTGAACCTTCCTTCTCAGGATTGTGTCACTGAAGAATGACCTGCTGTTCCAGGTCAGTTGGGTTAAAACAAGATGCAGTGTTGGTGAGATGCCTCAGTAAATAAAAGCATGTGCTGCCAAGTTTGACAAGTTGAGGTTGATCCCCAGAACCCACATGGTGGAAAGAACCAACTTCTGCAAGATGTCCTCTGATCTCCACACAGGTACTATGTATGTGTACCTAAACACATGCATTTAATGCAAAAGCAACCAGAGTCCATCTACTTGCTGTCTCTAAGAAACACACCTGGGGGCTGGAGAGATGGCTCAGGTTCAATCCTGAGCACTGGCATTATGGTTCAGAACCAGCTGTAATTCTAGTTTTAGTGGCTCTGATGCCCTCTTCTGGCCACTGAGGACATTGTGCACACATGGTATAAACACATACATGCAAGGAAAACATACATACTATAAAATAATAAAATAATTTTAAAAAGAAACACACCCTGCCTTCAAAGATTGTTGTGAAATATTATTTTAAGCTGTGTTACTTTGCCTGTCTAAAATACCCAGTTGGCCTAATAAAAAGCTGAATGGCCAATAGAGAGGCAGGAGAGAGAAATAGGCAAGGCTGGCAGGAGAAGGAGAAATCTGGGAAAAGAAGATCAAGGAGTGAGAAAAGAAGGGGCCAGCTACACAGCCATACAGCCAGGCAGGGAATAAGAAGGAAAGAAAGATATACAGAAATAGAGAAAGGTAAAAGCCCAGAGGCAAAGGTAGATGGAATAATTTAAATTAAGGAAAGCTGGCTAGAAATAAGCCAAGCTAGGGTTAGGCATTTACAAGAAAGAATAAGCCTCCATGTGAATTTATTTGGGTGCTGGGTAGTGGGCCCCAAAGAGCAAAGAGCCAAAAGAATCAAAGAGAAAAAAAGAAAAAGAAAAAGAAAAAAGAAAAAAAAAAACCCAACCAACTACAAAAGATAAACACTATCTTAGGGTCAAAGGGTGAAAGGTATTTTTAAACAAACAGAACCAGGAAGCAAGCAGGTGACTCCGTCTAGAATCTGACAAAGACTTCAAACAAAACATAGTCAGGGGAGATTTTTAAAAAGTGGCTCCATTTTGATTGAGGGAACAAGCTATCCAGAAGACCTTAGGATTTCACACACATGTTATGCACTGCATACAGTGGTGCTGAATTTCATAGCAATAATGAATGAAATAAATACTAGCAGTTACAGAATTGCAGCTTACCCTAACACAGTAGTCATGGGTGATTTCCACACCCCACTGACTTCAATAGGTCATCCCCACAAACCAAAGAGGGAGATGTTGCAGTTAAGTGACATCACAGATCAGACGGATTTAATAGACACCTACAGAGTACTCCATCAAACACTGCCAGACACCTATAGAGTACTCCATCCAAACACTGCTGGACACCTATAGAGTACTCCATCCGAACACTGCCAGACACCTATAGAGTACTCCATCAAACACTGCTGGACACCTATAGAGTACTCCATCCAAACACTGCTGGACACCTACAGAGTACTCCATCAAACACTGCAGGACACCTACAGAGTACTCCATCAAACACTCCTGGACACCTACAGAGTACTCCATCAAACACTGGTGGACACCTATAGAGTACTCCATCAAACACTCCTGGACACCTACAGAGTACTCCATCAAACTCTGCCGGACACCTATAGAGTACTCCATCCAAACACTGCTGGACACCTATAGAGTACTCATCAAACACTGCGGGACACCTACAGAGTACTCCATCAAACACTGCTGGACACCTATAGAGTACTCCATCAAACACTGCAGGACACCTACAGAGTACTCCATCCAAACACTGCCAGACACCTACAGAGTACTCCATCCAAATACTGCTGGACACCTATAGAGTACTCCATCAAACACTGCTGGACACCTATAGAGTACTCCATCAAACACTGCCGGACACCTATAGAGTACTCCATCAAACACTGCTGGACACCTATAGAGTACTCCATCAAACACTGCTGGACACTTATAGAGTACTCCATCAAACACTGCTGACACCTATAGAGTACTCCATCCAAACACTGCTGGACACCTACAGAGTATTCCATCAAACTCTGCTGGACACCTACAGAGTACTCCATCAAACACTTCTGGACACCTACAGAATACTCCATCAAACACTGCTGGACACCTATAGAGTACTCCATCCAAACACTGCCAGACACAGCAGACAGTGGACTTTCTTTCTCTTTGTTTGTTTGTGAGACAGGGTTTCTCTGTGAGGCCCTGGCTATCCTAGAACTCACTCTGTGGACTAGGCTGGCCTTGAACTCATAGAGATCTGCCTGTCATTACCTCCCAAGTGCTGGGATTAATGGGGTGTGCCACTGCCACCACTGGGCTGGAACTTTCTCTAAATAGATCACATGTTCAACAAAACCAGGAAAATTGAAATAACTTCTGTATTTTATCTGATCTCAGTGGAACAAAGCTAGAAACCACCAGCAGAGAAGCCATAGAAAATTAGAAATCTTGTGGAAATTAAACTACTGAATGATATGAAGAAATGGAGAAAGGAAATGTGAGAATCCTAGACTTGGGGGATATGAAATAGCTCAGTGGATAAAGGAGACCTCAGTTAATGTAAAAGTGGACTGAGAAAGCACAAAATCTACATAGTTGTTGTCTGATCACACACACACACACACACACACACACACACACACACACACACCAAGGCACACATACTCCCCCTATAGTAAGTTCATATTTTTTAATTATAAAATTAAATGAAAACACAGACACATCATAGCAAACCCTGTGGGTTACATGAAAACAGTTCTAACAGAGAAGCCTGCTTCTGTGTCTACCTTAAACAATCAGGTCTTGGCATGACTCAGCAGCTAAGAGCAGGGGCTCTTCTTGTACAGAACCCACATTTGGTTCCCAACATGGTGGCTCACAACCACTGTAACTCCAGTTCCCGGGGATCTGATGTCCTTTTCTGGCCTCTGCAGACCCCAGATACATGAGTGGTGCACAGCATGCATTCAGTCAAAACATTCATATACACAAAGTAATATAAAATTTCTTTTAAAAAATCAGGTTTCAATTAAGTAACTTACTGATGCATATTAAGGCCTTGGAAAAACAAGAATGAATCATACTCAAAAGCTGCAGACATAAAGAAATGATTAAGATCCAAATAGAAATGAATGAAATAGAGCTGGAAAAAACTGCAGAGAGTCCATGGCATCTTCATGCTGGTTCTCTGAAAAAAATAGTGGGGTCAGGAAAAGTCAGAATGTGCCCTAGCTAGGTTTTTGTCAACTTGACTGAAGCTACAATCATTTAAGAGAAGGGAACCTCAATTCAGAAAATGCCTCCATGACATTTTAGGACATAGGCAAGCCTGTTAGGCATTTCTTAATTAGTGATCCATGAGGGAGGATCCAGGCCATTGTGGGCGGTGCCACCCCTGGGCTGATGGTCCTGATTTCTGTAAGAAAGCAGGCTGAGCAAGCTACGAGAAACAAGCCAGTAAGCAGCACCCTTCTGTGGCCTCTGCATCAGCTCCCGCCTCCAGGTTCCTGCCCTGCTTGAGTTCCTGTCCTGACTCCCTTCAGTGATGAACATGGACATGTAGGACAAATAAGCCCATTCCTCCTCAAGTTGCTTTGGCCATCGTGTTTCATCACAGCCATAGAACCCTGACTAAGACAGAACGCAAAGGCACTTGCCAATGTCAGGTTCAAAAGAAACCCAGAGAAAATGGCTGTCATGCCTATTAGCACACCAAAGCACATGCTGACCTCTAGGCTCTCTCAGCATCTCAGGTACCTGTCACAGAGTTTAAGCTGACATCCTGGCTCCTCGGCTCTTCTCACCTTGCCTCCTATCATAAATCCAGCTTATGGGCTGCCCTCCCCCAGCTTCTCATTCCTGTATAATCCTGCCATTTCAGCCATTCACATTCTTGGTCCTCTCTCTTCTCCTTTCTCAACACCCATCCCCCTCTGAGTCTCATGGCTCAGTTCTGGTCATGTCTAGTCTACTACTCTCTCTCTCTGCTCTGGTCTCTTCCAGATGCCTCTGGCTGTTCTCTCCCTCCTAGCTACAATAAAAACCTTCCCCTTAAGCACACCAAGGAGCAGTCCTGTCATCAGTTTACATAGCCACCAAGTCTGAGGGCTTGAGTATCATCCTGGAACCTGTATGGTAAAAGTAGAGAAGTGACTCCTTTGAAAAGATGTCCCCTGCACACACACCACCCAATCCACAGTCACACTAAGTAAATAAATAGGTTAAAACAATGCACAAGATCGACAAACCAGCCAACTGGAAGAGAAGACCCAATACAATATAGTAGAAATAAAAAGGGATAACACACTAGAGAGATGGCTCAGCAGTTAAGAGCACTGGTTGCTCTTCCAGAGGACCTTGGTTCAATACCCAGCACACACATGGCAGCTTACAACTGTTTGTAACTCCTGTTCTAGGGGATCTTATGCCCTCATACAGACACACACCTGTAAGCAAAACACTGATGTACGTAAAATGAAAACAAATTATTTGCCGGGCAGCAGTGGCACATGCCTTTAATGCCAGCACTCAGGAGGCAGAGCCAGGCAGATCTCTGTGAGATTTCTACATCTTGATCCATAGGCAGCAGAAGCAACTGTGTGTCAAACTGAGCATAGCTTGAACAAAGAAGACCTCAAAGCCCATCCCCACCCACAGTGACACATTTCCTCGAGCCAGGCCATATGTCAACAAAAGAATACAACAAAAATCTGTCTTATAGGAACTGTGTTGTGCATACTTCCAAGGTAGGCCTCAATATCACCATTTTTACTCTGAGGAAGGAAAAAAAAATCAAAGACCCAGTAGTGTAGTAGGAATTTTAAAAGTTCTTATTAATGAAACAAACCTGAGGCCAGTTATTGGGGTGATTGCTGGAAGATCAGAGACACAGAACAAGCCACGGCTATCTCACCTTGCTAGTTCCACAGGTGATCCTGTTTCCTCAGGCTGGAAGCTTCTGAGTCCTCCTCCACATGAATCTCAGCTGAACTGTGTTGCTCCAAAGCCTGAACGTTTAACCAACCAAATGCTTAACTAACTACATGCTTTACTCCTTAGTTCCTGGTCCTCATGCTTTATATGCCTTTCTCTTTCTCTTTCTGCCCCTACTCCCTGGGATTAAAGGTTGGGTTTCTGGGATTAAAGTCGTGGGTCACCATGCTTAGCTGTTTCTAAAGTGGCCTTGAACTCAGAGATCCGCTAGCTCTGCCTCCCAAGTACTGGGATTAAAGGCGTGCACCACTACTACCTAACTTCTGTTATGGCTTACTCTTCCCATTTTCTAGCCACCATTTTTGGTTTTGTTCTAGTGGCTGTCTGTTCTCTGACCCCAGATATGTTTATTTCGGGGAACACACAATATTTCAGGGAACACAATACCCACCACACAGTAGCTGCCAGAGCAAGGTCTAAACTACAGATTCTTCTGGCTGTCAAGTTGGTTCTGGAATCCATTGTTTTGGGTTGGAGAGATGGCTCTTACAGAGCACTCAAGTTTGGTCCCAGTGCTCACGTCCAGCAGCACGTCCACCTACAACTCCAGCTCCAGGGGATTCAACACCCTCTCCTGGCCTCCATGGGTACCTCCACACACATGGCACATGCACAGACACACATATGCATGCACATAAACAAACAAACTACTATTTCACTCTATACCCCCATTATGTAGACAAGAACAGCAAGGCTTAGAGATGTTTAGGAAGCTAGTCAAGGTACTAGTTTGTGAAGAGACAAAATTAATGGGCTGTCTCTGATTTTTCTGTTAATGCTGCATAAATACATTTCCCAGAGCCCTCTGAGAACAATAAATATTCATCAGGGGGAGGGGAGAAACACTCTAGGACAGACTTAAAGGAAGCAGATACTGGCTCCTGCCCACAGAGGAATGTATGTGCTCCATTAACTGAGAAACAATTGTTCCCCTTAACATAAAAGGTAACCATTTCCACAGGCCACTCTCCTGGAGATTCTAGGCTTGAAGAAAAAGAAACCAGAGTATTTGTTAAGAATGAGGAACAGCATTTTATTTCGTACATGGTAGCTGAGTGGAGGTGGGTCCTAGTACAGCCCATTCCTTGATGTGGGGAACAAGTCAAGAGGCTTAAAATCTGTGTCCCAGACTCGTTTCCAGAATGATTCCAGAGTCCTGATAGCAGGTCCTGTCAGTGAGTATGAGGGGGAACAGGGGGCAGTTTTTTGACCAAGTAAGGATTGACTTGAGGTAAACTTTTCCAGGCGAGTTCTAGGAACCCATACTGGGCAATACCCACAGGTTGGACGGTATCCACATTGTTCTTCCCAGAGAGGGGTATCACATCCCAGAATTTAAGGGAACGTGCAGGGGCACCGGAGCCACGACAAAACAGACGGTAGAACAGCCGCTCCCCGGGCACTAGCTCCACAGCCTTGAGAGTCTCTTTGGAGACGAACTCTTGGGACTGGGGCTGTTTTCTCAGTAGCAGGTCCTGCAGCAGTCTCTGGATTCGGGGGGACTTAATCTGGTACAGGTCCATGAGCTGATAAAACTTTTCCATCCAAGTAGTCATGTCTTTGGCATACCGCTGCTGAAGCATCTGCAAAACATGGTAGAGCGCCACAAACGTCTCCCACGAAGGTAGTGCTTCTCTTTTTTCTGAGACAGGCTTTGTCTTCTCCAATTTGGCCAATATGGGATACCTGCCTTTTTTCTTAAGAGCCTTGAGTTCCTTTTGAAACATCAGGGCCAAAGTTTGTCTGTCTACAGACACATGGGCCCCTGTGAGAATGTCTCTTTGGGTGGGATAAAAGTGTCGCATCTCAATGTCTTTGAGTGTGTCTGATAACTGCTGCATACGGGCACTTCTGTGTGACTTATCTAAAAGCTGCCAATGTACAGCCTTTGAGTCTGTAGTCCTACTGGGGATCAGTGGTGACACTGGTCCAGGGATAGGTACCATCTTCCTTGCCCTTGAGTCTGGGAAGTCCTTGAACATCAAGGCCAGGGTGTTTCTATCCATAAAGGGATAGGCAGCCCGAAGACCATCCCTTCTGGTTGGATAAAGGTGCTCTGTGTCCTTGACAGCAGAGGGATCCCAGCTGAAGGCTTCTGTGGTTTGAGTCTGGGTGGTTGAAATGACCATTGGTTCAGGGATAGAGGATGATGTCTGCCACTCCTCTTCTTTTCTTTTAATAGGAGGGATCACTTTTAAGCGCAGGGGACTAAAAACGTCCTTACGGGGTTGTGATAGATCAGTTTGGCCTACATCTAGGTGCTGAACAACGGTCTTCAGATTGGAAAGCTGAATCCCCTCCCAGTAACTGGGTGAGCAGAAGTCTCTGAGGAGTTGGTGCAGTCGATGGAAACTCTCCCTGGAAAGCTGTTCTCCTGCTTCAAGCCTCCCAAAGGCATCAGTTACCCAGCCCTCATGGGAGATGCTTGCTCCTGCATAGGCTGTGCTTTTATATCTTCCAGGAAACTTTTCAGGAGAAGATGCTGGGGCAGGAGGTATAACCTGGTCCTTAGTGTCCTCCAATGGAACAAGCCAACTTGACTTGTCACCTTCAGGCGTCTGTGGTTGTAGGGTAATGGGTAATTCCACCTGTGGTCTGTGGAGCCACTCTGGGATTTGAGTCTCTAAACTAGTTCCTATGACTTGTAAAAAATCCTTCCTGTCTTTTCCCAAGATCGCAGTCTCTTGTCTTCCCTGTGAACTTGTCGTGGGGAGTACTTCAAGAAATTGATTATCCCATCTTCCTTTCAGCTCCCTCAGGAATATTTCCTCTTTCTCCCCTGGGGGCACCTGGTGTGGAATTCCTAAATGGCTTTTGTCCATTAATCTAGAATCTCTCTCTCCATCAAGCAAGCCTTCTTTCTTAAAAAGTATTTTCCGTCCAACTATACCCTCCCTCTCCTCAGCAAGACCTTCAACTTTTCTCCACTGTTTGGGTAAGGCTGCTTCCGATTTCAACACTCTTTCCTTTTTTAAAAGTGAGGTGTCTTTAAGTCTCTTCTTTTTCTCCTTCTTCCTCTCCTCCTCTTCCTCCTCCTCACTCAGCCTCTCTTCCTCCTCCTCTTCCTCACTTAGGCTCTCTTCCTCCTCCTCCTCCTCACTTAGGCTCTCTTCCTCACTGAGACTCACTTCCTCTTCACTGAGGCTCTCCTCTTCACCGAGACTCAATTCCTCCTCACTAGGGCTTTTTTCTCTCAGCCTTTCCTCACTTGGGCTTTTTTTTCTCCAGCTTTTTCCTCTCAGCCTTTTTTCTCTCCAGCTTTTTTCTCCCAGGCTTTCCTCACTTGGGCTTTTTCCTCTCAGGCTTTTTCCTCTCAGACTTTTTTCTCTCAGGCTTTTTTCTCTTGGGCTTTTTACTCTGAGGCTTTTTATTCTGAGGCTTTTTTCTCTCAGGCTTTCCTCACTTGGGATTTTTTCTCTCAGGCTTTTTTCCCTCAGGTTTTTCTCTCTCAGGCTTCCCTCACTTGGGCTTCTTTCTCCCAGGCTTTCCTCACTTGGGCTTTTTCCTCTCAGGCTTTTTCCTCTCAGACTTTTTTCTCTTGGGCTTTTTACTCTGAGGCTTTTTATTCTGAGGCTTTTTTCTCTCAGGCTTTCCTCACTTGGGCTTTTTCCTCTCAGACTTTTTTCTCTCAGGCTTTTTTCTCTTGGGCTTTTTACTCTGAGGCTTTTTATTCTGAGGCTTTTTTCTCTCATCTTTTTTTCTCTCAGGCTTTCCTCACTTGGGCTTTTTTCTCTCAGGCTTCCCTCACTTGGGCTTTTTTCTCTCAGGCTTTCCTCACTCAGGCTTTTTTCTCTCAGGCTTCCCTCACTTGGGCTTCTTTCTCCCAGGCTTTCCTCACTTGGGCTTTTTCCTCTCAGGCTTTCCTCACTTGGGCTTTTTCCTCTCAGGCTTTTTCCTCTCAGACTTTTTTCTCTTGGGCTTTTTACTCTGAGGCTTTTTATTCTGAGGCTTTTTTCTCTCAGGCTTTCCTCACTTGGGCTTTTTTCTCTCAGGCTTCCCTCACTTGGGCTTTTTTCTCTCAGGCTTTCCTCACTTGGGCTTTTTTCTCTCAGGCTTTCCTCACTCAAGCTTTTTTCTCTCAGGCTTTCCTCACTTGGGCTCTCTTCTTCCGCACTAAGAACCCCCTTCTCATCTTCCCTGGCCTTGTCCTCCTCCCCAATATGCCCCAACTCTTCTTGGATAAGACGTCCCTCCTCTTCTTCATCTAGGCCCTCCTGTGTACTCAGCTTCTTCTCAGCCAACCTCTTTTCCATTTTCCTTTTTTGGATCAGCCTCCTTTTCCTTTGTTCCTCAGTCAAGTTCTGTAAGTCCTCTTCACTCAAACTGACCTTTCTCTTCAGGTACCTCCTTTTCTTTTTCTTGGGCACAGCCGCCTCTTCCTCTTCGCCTTCCTCTATCCTCCCCTTTTCCTTCTCCTCCTTAGGCACCCCTGTTCTTTCTGGATAAGTTAAGCCTTTCTCCATCTTCTCCTCAGCCCATTCCTCAAAGAGGCAATGTCTGACATTGTCCCGCAGCCACTTCAGCTGTATCTTTCCTGGCTCTCTCTCTTCAATGCGCCTGCCAAGCTCTGCTAGCTGCTTTTGCTTTAAGAGCTGTCCCTCCTGGAGCCTCGTCAGCAGTGTCTCCACCTGGGCTCTATCCAGGGAAATCGTCCCCTGGTTCTTCCTTAAGAACTTGCAGTCCTCCTCCAAGTGGGCTTTCTCAGTCAGCCTGTCACCTTCTCGCTTTCTCTCTTTCCCAGCCTGCTTCCTCTCTTCAGCTTTTACCCCCTGTTTCTTAAGAACTTCCCATCCTCGGCCAACAACTCTAAAACCAGGGAGCTTATGCTCTTCTGCTGGTATGTTTGTCTCCCCCAAAGGCATGGAACCGGCTTCTCTAAGTATCCCAGCCAGGTCCCTCAACAGTTGCGTCTCTTTCGCCTCTAGTTTTTTCCTGGCACCAGCTTCCATCTCTTTAGGAAGAACCCCACTTTCCACAGCCAGCTCCTTAACTGCCTGCTTTCTTTCCTCTCTGCCTTTTTTCTTATCCTTAACAATGTGCCCCCGCTTGATCCTACTGATACCGGCTAATTTCCTCTCTCCCTGGAACAATTTATCTTGTTTTTTCTTAATTTGTTCTTCTTTTAAGGTTACTTCTGTCTTTTCCTTTTCTAGCCCCATTCTTTCCTTGGCTTTAGCCTTTTTTTCCTGTATATTTTCCCAGTCTTCTGGGGTCAGTATCACTTCCTCTTTTTCCTGGAACTGGCTCTCGAGTTCACCAGCCTGAGGACTCTCCTCTTGTAGCATCACTTTCTCTTCTTCTGGAACCAGTTGGAACCGGCTCTCAAGTTCACCTTGAGGACCCTTTTTTATTAGCATTGCTTTCTCTTCTGGAAACAGTTGTTTTTTCTGTTGAGTCTCTTTCTCCTCCTCCTGGAACTGACTCTCCTCTTTCTCACTCTGTAGAACTGGTTTCTCTTTTTTCTTGGTTCTCTCTTTTCTTCCCTCAGTTGCTTTCTCCCTTTTCTTTGCCTGTTTCTTTCTTTCCGCAAGCCATTTCTTCTGCATTGTCTCGTCTTCTGGAACTACCATTAATCCCTCTCTTGGCCGCCATGTTATTTTCACAGGCTCAGGCTCTTCTTCTTCTTTCAGAGTCAGCTGACTTCTTAGAATGGATAATCTTTCTTTTTCAGCCCTCCATTTCTCCTCTTCCTTGGCTGCTTCTTTCTGTTTCCTCATTTCTTTCTCCTCCTCCCCCTCCTCCCCTCCTTCCTCCTCTTCTTCCTCCTCCTCCTCCTCTTCCTCTTCCTTCCTCTCCTCCTCCTCCTCCTCTTCCTTTGCTAGCCTCATTTTCTCTTTTTCCCAAAATGCTCTCCTGCCTCGTTCAGTTAACCTTGCACCTTTCTGGGCTCTTCTCTTTTCCTGGTAAGCTATTCTCCCTTTCCAGGTGGGCCTAACTTCCTTCATTTTTTCAAACTCTTCCCTCTCTCCTAGGTCCAGCCTCTCTCTTTCCTGAGCTAAATGTTTTTTCTCCTTGGCTTCCTCTTCCTCTTCTTGTCCCAACTGCTGCTCTGGCCATTCTTCCCAATGTCGTTCATCCTCTTCCCTGACTAGTCTATAAGCTTCTTTTTCTTCTTCTGTAGGCCAATCCTGTTTTTGAGCCAAGATAGCCTCTTGCTCTGTCGGGCTCTCCCTTTCCAATGCTTCCTCACTTTCTTCCTCAGATGTTTCCTCACTTTCTTCCTTAGATGTTGTTTTCTCCTCTTCTGGAGAAGAGTATGTTTCCTCCTCACGCTCCTCAGTTCTCTGTTTCTTCTCTTCCTGAGGCTGTAGCCTCCTTTCCTCAACTTGTTCCTCTACATCTGGGATCAGTTGCTTTTCTTCCCCAGCCTTTTCCTCTTCCTCCTCTTCCTCTCCCTGCTTCCTCTCTCTGTGCTTCCTCTCTCTGCGCTTTCTCTGTTGCCTGGCCCTCATGTTCTCCTCATGGGCTTCCATAATCTTTTGCCCATCCCACTTTTTCTTTTTTGGGGCTGTCGTTCCTTCTTCTGAGACTGCTTCCTTTTCTTCTTTATGTAGTGTCTTCTCTTGTCTAGGTAGTTCCTTTTCTTCAAGAGCCAATTTCACATCTTCTCTACTTAACACATTTTGGGGGAATCCATGCATTTCTTTGTCCTGCATCATTGTCTTTTCTGGATGGGTTGGTTTCTTTTCATCCATGATCGGTTTTTTCTTCTTTTCTTTTCTAAGTTGTTTCTTCTCTTTTCTAGTTAGACCTATTTCTTCTTGAAGTAACTTCTGGTCTTTCATAGTTAGCTTTTGAGGGGCAGCAGGTGTCTCTTCATCACGTGTTAGTGTCTTCTCTGGGTGGGCTATTTCTTCTTGAAGTAACTTCTGGTCTTCCATAGTTAACAGCTTTTGAGGGGCAGCAGGTGTCTCTTTGTCACGTGTTAGTGTCTCCTCTGGGTGGGCTATTTCTTCTTGAAGTAACTTCTGATCTTCCATAGTTAGATTTTGAGGGGCAGCAGGTGTCTCTTCATCATGTGTTAGTGTCTCCTCTGGGTGGGCTATTTCTTCTTGAAGTAACTTCTGATCTTCCATAGTTAACAGCTTTTGAGGTGCAGCAGGTGTCTCTTCATCACGCCCTAGTATTGTCTCCTCTGGGTGGACTGGTTCCTTCTCATCTGGGATTAATTTTATTTTTTTCTTTTTTGTTTCCTTGGGCTTTATCAATCTCTTTTTCTCTTCAATCAACTCCTTTTTGTCTTCAATTCTTTCTCCTTTCTGTTTGCCTAGTTTTCTAGTTAGACCTATTTCTTCTTGAAGTAACTTCTGGTCTTCCATAGTTAGCTTTTGAGGGGCAGCAGGTGTCTCTTCATCACGTGTTAGTGTCTCCTCTGGGTGGGCTATTTCTTCTTGAAGTAACTTCTGGTCTTCCATAGTTAACAGCTTTTGAGGGGCAGCAGGTGTCTCTTTGTCACGTGTTAGTGTCTCCTCTGGGTGGACTGGTTCCTTCTCATCTGGGATTAATTTTATTTTTTCCTTCTTTGTTTCCTTGGGCTTTATCAATCTCTTTTTCTCTTCAAGCTTTATCAACTCCTTTTTGTCTTCAACTCTTTCTCCTTTCTGTGTGCCTGGTTTCGTGACCGTTGCCTTACTTTTCTTTTTCCCCAAGGGCCCATGACTGTCTAAGAAATCCATCCTCTTTTTCTTGCCTTTTGGAGAAAATATCTTGTGTTTCTTCAGAAAGCTTATGTCCTTTTGATCTGTCACTGGCACTTCCTCCTTGATATCTTTTTTAGCCACCTTTCTTCTAGGGACAGATGGTTCCTGCACAACTGCCTCAGGTTTTGATGGCATGGTTTGTGAGACCCTTCTCCCAGGACATATGTCTTGAAAGAGAGCAGAGCTGGGTTGGTCGGTGAGCACCACCTCAGCCAAATCCTGCAGTTCTTTACCCAGGTCCCTTCCCGTGTCTGGATAAGAACTTGCTATTCTTGAAGTGAGAAGGTTGCAGATATCTTCTCGCCAAGACTTCCTGTCTGATCGCCTCAAACGCCCAGGGGTCCCCGCCAAACCATGACTCAGCTTTTCATATGTCTTCATTGTGTCTTTTTCTGGCTCAGCAGGTGGTAGGAGTTCCTTTTGGACTTCTTTCTTGGGTGTTTCAGCAGCCATCTCTGAAAGACCCTCTTTCAGCTCCTGCTGTGCTACTTTTTCTTTTCTCAGTGCTTGTTTCAAAAGTGTTTTAAGGTGAGTTTCTCTTTGCTTAATGGCTGCTTCTCTATCTGTGTCTCCCGGGACGTTCAGGACCTCTTTTCCTGCCTTCATCCCTACTTCCCGTTTTTCCATGGTTTGCTCAGAGCTGAGTAGCAGCTCTGGCATTAAGAAAGCATCCTGGATGTCACCTTGAAAGAGTTTCCTAGCCCTTCTTTGTTCAATTGATATCACCGAAGGCACCTTTTGCAAATCTGCCTTTTTTCTCTTGGACACTTTCAGGGCTTTTCTAACTGTGAGATTTTGGGAGAAAAATAGTAAGAAAATGTAGAGGTTGTGATACATTCTGTGATAGTTCAGTGAACTTCCAATTAGAGTAATAAAGGCAAGGGGGACAAGGCTTTAGAATTTACCAATGCTCACACTCCCCCCCCCCCCAACAGGGTTTCTCTGTATAATTTTAGCTGTCCTGGAACTCACCCTATAGACCAGGCTGGCCTTGAACTCACAGAGATCCACCTGCCTCTGCCTCCTGAGTGCTGGGATTAAAGGCATGCACACCACCTCCGGCAATGCTCACACTTTTATCCAGGTTCAATATCCTAAAGACAACTTTGGTAATTGCCGCCGGGTAGACCTTCCTCAGGGATACTGCTTCCTGTGACCAGCCCCTCCCACTTCACTGTTCCCACTTTTTATGTTCCTTTAACTTATTGGCCCTGCCTTAGTAAGACTGGCCCCAGGGAGGTGCCATGCATCATCACCCCATTCATACCAATCTTTCTGGTCTTTTCTTGAACACGTTTCTTTCTTTTCTTCAGACCATCAATCTTTTCAGATTCTGACAAAGGTATAAATGTTTGTTCTGCAATCGCCTCAAGTTCCTCGAGGGTCACCGAATCAAAGGAGAAACGGAGTGAACTGCCTCTGTGCGACAAGGTCAGGTCTTCATTTAACCGCTCCTTCACGTGAGCGATCAGGCAATCCATGTCGCTAGCTTGAATCCTCAGCACATGGCTTAGAGAGATATCGTCAATCATTTCTTGTCTACAAAAGGAATGAAGGAAGGAAGACACACTGAGCAAGAGACAAGACAAAAATTTAAAGAGGTGGGTGGACAGCAGCTTGCATGTGGTAGAAGGCAGTGGACACACCATTTAATCCAGCGCTCAGGAGGCAGAGGTAGGGCGGGTCCCTCTGTGAGTCAAGGCCACCTGGGGCTAGCAGAGTGAGATCCTGCTTCAAAGAAAAGGAAGGAAGGAAGGAAGGAAGAAGGAAGGAAGGAAGGAAGGAAGGAAGGGAGAAGGAAGGAAGGAAGGAAGGAAGGAAGAAGGAAGGAAGGAAGAAGGAAGGAAGGATGGAAGGGAGGAAGGAAGAAGGAAGGAAGAAGGAAGGAAGGAAAAGAAGAAGGATGGAAGGGAGAAGGAAGAAGGAAGGAGAAGAAGGAAGGAAGAAGGAAGGAAGGAAGGAAGGAAGGAAGAAGGACAGGGCAGGAAAGAAGGAAGGAAGGAAGGAGGGAGAAGGAAGAAGGAAGGAAGAAGGGAGGAAGGAAGAAGGAAGGAAGGAAGAAGAAAGGAAGGACGGAAGGGAGGAAGGAAGAAGGAAGGAAGAAGGAAGGAAGGAGGAAGGAAGGAAGGAAGGAAGGAAGAAGGAAGGGACGAAGGAAGAAGGAAGGAAGGAAGGGAGGAAGGAAGAAGGAAGGAAGGGAGGAAGGAAGAAGGAAGGAAGGAAGAAGGAAGGAAGGATGGAAGGGAGGAAGGAAGAAGGAAGGAAGAAGGAAGGAAGGAAGAAGGAAGGAAGGATGGAAGGAAGGAGGAAGGAAGGGAGGAAGGAAGAAGGAGGAAGAAGGAAGGAAGGGAGGAAGGAAGGAAGAAGGAAGGAAGGACGGAAGGGAATGAAGGGAAGGAAGGAAGGAAGAAGGGCAAGGAAGGGAAGGAAGGAAGGAAAGGGAAGGAGGAAGAAAGGAAGGAGAAGGAAGAAGGAAAGGAAGGACGGGAAGGAAGGAAGAGGAAGGGAAGGAAGAAGGAAGGAGGAAGGAAGGAAGGGAGGGAGGAAGGAAGGAAGGGAGAGAGGAAAGAAGAGGAGGAAGGGAAGGAGTGAGGTAGGGAGGAAGAAAGGGTAGAAGAGAGGGAAGAAGGGAGGGAGGGGCAGGGAGGAGAGGGAGGAAGAAAGAGGTAATGGGAGAGATGATTCAATATTTTAGTGTTAAGTGACTGGCTTGTTCTCCAGAAGATTCTGAGGTTTGGTTCCCTGAAACCCGCATGGTGGCTTACAATGCCGTGTAACTCCAGTTCCAGGGGATCAATTGCCTCCTGCGGTCTTTGCAGGCACTGTGCCACAACATGGACATATACACACATGCAGGCAAAACAGTCACACCACATAAAAGAAAAATAAAATAAATCTTTAAAAACAATTGGTTAAGGGGTTGGGGATTTGGCTCATTTTGTTTTGATTTTTTGAAACAGGGTTTCTCAGTGTAACAGCCCTGGCTGTCCAGGAACTCTCTCTGTAGACCAGAGTGGCCTCGAACTCAGAGATCCATCTGTTTCTGCCTCCCAAGTCCTGGGCTTAAAGGCATGTGCCACTACTAGCTGACCTGAAAACATTTTTAGAAGAAACAAAGGAGAAAGAAAAATGTATAAAGCACAGTGGAAGAGGCAGGGATTAAGTCCTTTAAAGCAGACTGGACTGAAGTAGAGCACAGAGAAAGAAGAAAGAGAGGAGTAAATCCCTAATGCTTGGGGGATAGTCCATAAACAGTCCAAAGGGTGGACGGAGTAATGCAGAAGAGCACAGAAGACTTCCTCTGGAGAAAATGCTTACTGGTGTAAATCAAACTCACACCCTCAAACTTCAACATGCCATAGAGCAGGCCCTTCCATGATCTCTGTGTTTAGAGTCTTAAAGCCTTTATTGGTGGCACCCACCATTCTCTCTCTCTGCCACCACCCCCTCAATCTTTGGCTCTTTTTGAGGTGGCATCTTGATGTCAAATTCCTCATTCAGCTGCTTGAGGCTCCCAAAGGCAGGATTACAAAGCATCCACCCCCATGCCCAGTTTGAGTAATTCATCTTAAAATGTGAATAAACAAAGGCAATTAAAAGCATTGGCTGCTTTTATAGATGACCTGGGTTCAGTTTCTAGCACCCACATGGTGGCTCACAACCATCTTGAAAATGTAGTTCCAGGGGGTTAGACACCCTTTTCTGGCCTCCATAGGCACCAAGCGTTCATGTGATACACAACATACATGCATGAAAAGCACGTAAACTTTTGAAAGAAGAAGGGCTGCCTCTCTGGCAGTGACTGAGGATGGCAGTGGCTGAGGAGGCTCCAGAGGGCTTGGTGTCACTTGCCTACAAGATTTCATTCATGAATTCGCCTTCCTAAGTAGGTGTTTTCAAGAGTTCCCCTGGTTTTTCTGCTTTTTCCAGATCTCTGTGGCCCATCATGTTACCAGGAATGAATGGGCTTCCTCAAGGAGAGGGACTAATCTAGCTTTCAGGGAAAATGCATCTATTTGTCCATCCAAATCCAGATTTTTCTCTGAAAGCACAATACATTGAGAGTGTGTATTTTGTTTTTGGAAATTATTTATCTGCAGGAAAAAAAATGATTATTGTAACATTTTTTCCTGTTTGTATGCCTGTGTCATGGTGCACATGTGGAGGTCAAGAGACAACTTTGGGGATTTGGTTCTCAACTTCCACCATGTGGGTCCTTGTGTACAGTTCCTCAAGCTTGTCAGGAGCCACCTTTACCTCTGTGCTGTGGATATCGCTCTGTGTAAATAAAATGCTGATTGGCCAGTAGCCAGGTAGGAAGTATAGGTGGGACAAGCAGAGAAGAGAATTCTGGGAACAGGAAGGCTGAGGCGGAGAGACCTGCCAGCTGCCATGAGATGTAAGGTACAGATAAGCCACAAGCCATGTGGCAAAGTATATATTAATAGAAATGGGTTAAATATAAGAATAAGAGCTAGACAATGGCAGGCCTGAGCTAATGGCCAAGTAGTTTAAATAACATAAGCATCTGTGTGTTCATTTTATAAGTGGGCTGTGGGACTGCTGGGGCTTGGTGGGACCTGGAGAAAAGCTCTCCGGCCGGCTTCACCTCTGAGTCATCTCACCAGCTGTGGTGGTTTGAAAGACAATGGCTCCCAGATGGAGTGGCACTATTAGGAGGTGTGGCCTTGTTGGAGTAGGTGTGGCCTTGTTGGAGGATGTGTGTCACTGTGGAGGTAGGCTTTGAGGTCTCCTATGCTCAAGATACCATCCAGTGTCTCAGTTCACTTCCTGTTGCCTGCATAAGATGTAGAACTCTCAGCTACCTCTCCAACACCATGTTTGCTCACACATGACCATGTCCCACCATGAGGATAACAGACTGAATCTCTGAACTATAAGCCACCCCATTTAAATATTTTCAGTTATAAGAGTTGCCATGGTCATGGTGTCTCTTTACAGCAATAGAAACCCTAAGACACCAGCCCAAAGTTTTATTACCTATCTCCCTACCTATTATCTTTTTGTTTTTGTTTCAGAAAGTAGAGGGAAAGGGAAAATAGTAGGTTGTGATATGTGAGGCACCACACATGGCAGTGCAGTTCCAGAGTGAAGCTTCACTGCATGCCACCACTGCCTCTGAAATTAACACATGCCATGAAGGAGTCATCCTATGTGGTCATATCTCCTATTGGGGGGGGTAATATCAGCAAGCAAGTAATATAAGTACATGTCCAAGGCTCCCTAAGACACTTGAGCAACAGGCCATTGAATACCCTTGAAACTGGGAATTCCCAGAGCCTTGTTTTAAAGATTTGAACTACAGTTACAGAGAAGAGCACAGAGCTCTTGTGTTCTTGCACAATACAAGACCTTGCATTGTGCGGGGTTTCTTCTGTGGTGGACTGTCTCCTAACTTCTCATTGTCAGTTTTGCACATGCTCAGACTTGCCTACCTCTGAAATGTAGCTGATGGCACTCATGTCCTTGCCTGCAACAAATTCAGTCCTTTTTTTCCAGCTCAGAAGTTGAGAAAAGAAGTCCATGAAAACATGCATATTCAGATTTTTGCTTGGCATTTCCAGGTGTTTGTAGACCCCTTCTTGTATTCAGAGTTCCAGTGCTGATTAGCATTGAATAAATGATCTAGCTCGTCCTATCTGGTTCTATGACCTATTGAAGACTGAAGCTTGTCCTGTAAAGGGGTTTCCTGTTAGAAAAGAGTGACAAGGGGGTGGCCGAAGAGATGAATTCAGCAGTTAAGGACACTTACTGCTTTTGCAAGGGACCTGGGTTTGGTTCCCAGCTCCCCTGTGATGATTCACAACCACCTGTAACTTCAGTTAAGTTCACCCTTGTAGGGTAAAAGAGACCAGCCAAAGAAACACACCCTGCCCCTGAAACCAGAGCCAAAGAAACACACCTTGCCCCTGAAACCAGAGCCAGTGAAAGAAACACACCTTGTCCCTGAAACCAGAGCCAAAGAAACACACCCTGCCCCTGAAACCAGAGCCAGTGAAAGAAACACACCTTGTCCCTGAAACCAGAGCCAAAGAAACACACTTTGGCTCTGAAACGAGAGCAAAACCTTCAAACACACACACACACACACACACACACACACACACACACACACACACACACACTGTGTACATACATAAATGCTAGCAGAACACTCATATATATAAAATAGAAAAAAGAATCTAAAATAACAAAATTAAAACTGAGAAAGAACAGAGTTTCTGTCCATACAATCTGTACATGAGATTATGCCTCACTATTTTTTCCTTCTGTGCTTCAGCTTGGAATTTCAGGATTTCTGAGGAGAGACCCTTTCCTAAAAACCCAAATCAGAACTAGACACTTTGGTGGCTGACGGCAATAGAATCTCAAGTTCAAGGCTACCTTGGGCTAACATACAGGGTTCCAGGCCAGCCTAGGGCTTATGTGCGTGAGCAATGCTGTCTCAGAAAACTACCAAGCAAATAAAACAACCCTGAAACCAGATGAAAGCCGGATCAGGAAGAAATTAGTCATGTTCTGGTCTTGCATGGGTGAAGTTATTAATAACATCATTTGCCTCTTTAGGCACTGTGCAGGAGACTCCATTGGACCTTGTAATGTATATCTTACTGGTGAATTGTCATGTGCTTTTTTATATTCACTCAAAAGCCAGTTCTGGAAGCCAGAATGGCCACTGTCATCAGAGCCAAGCATGTTTATGTGGAGGGTCCTCCAGGACTCATGTTACTGTCCCCACACCAGCTCTGTGACAGAGAAAGACAACAGTATTAAGCATTGTGCCTTTGAGAAAAGCTCAAAGGTGAACTGTTTCCAGCCAAGGCTAGTATTTACGCCATCATATAAAATGTCTGGCCGGGCGGTGGGTGGCGCACGCCTTTAATCCCAGCACTCAGGAGGCAGAGGCAGGTGGATCTCTGTGAGTTCGAGGCCAGCCTGGGCTACCAAGTGAGTTCCAGGAAAGGCGCAAAGCTACACAGAGAAACCGTCTCAAAAAAACAAAAACAAAAACAAAAACAAAAACTAAAACAAAAAAAGGTCTGTGGTGGGAAGAAGAACTGAATCTCAACCCTGGAGAGGAGGCTCTGGGCTGCCGACAAAGTCCTGATCAGAACAGCATGACTGTTTCAAGGCTTTCCAAGCTCTTTCTGCCTCCAAGTGAGTGATGTCATTTATCTGCGCTGTGTGTTATTTACTTGGAAACCATACAGGGAGGACTCGGCACTGACTCAGACTCTCAGTCCAGCTGCCCCGGCAGGGTTTCCCCCGTGGACTTCCTGCGGGATGTTTGTAAGCTCCTGATTCCATGTAACCTTCTATTCGTTTTCTCAATTGGGATGCTTCAGTGGTTTCTGTTGGATGTCTGTTGCACCCAATTTGATGGTGATTTAATATATATATCTGCTGACTCTGTCCACTGCTTGTGACTTACTCTTTTACATTTGCTTACTATTTTACTTAAATCCAGTCTTTCAAAACCAAAAGTATGACTATCATAAATCATTCTCTAGACCAAACAAAACATATGTTTCCCCTGCATATTCTAGACTCAGAAGTATTGATCTTTGTCCTGGTGATGATGGAACAGACCAGCAGTAATGCTTCTGGGATATTAATCCTGAAAATAAAGGGGTTTTGATACTGTTTGTTCTTCAGCTATGTCTACTCTTCCCAAACAGTCCTTCCTTCTGCTCTCTCCAGGGCTTCAATTTGCCACTGAAAAAAATGATGAGAAACCTACTACTGTAGAAATGTCATGAAATATAGACAAATGTGAAAGGAATTAAATGGAGTCACCATAGAATGGGGAGATGATGCCCCCAACCAGATAGCTTATGGCATCAAGTAAAACCTCCAGTACCAGAGATGGGTTATTCCTGTTGAGTCATTGGCAAAGGGATCAGATGCACCTCCCCAAACATCACAAGATATTGCCAAGGCTATTGGTTGCTCTCTACAACTTGATGGTAAGTAAGGTCCTATTGCTGAAGAAACTCTTATATAGGTAATGGGAGTCACCAGCCATTTCTGGTTTCATTTAAGGCCCAGTTCGTGAGATGGAAATGATACTTGATGCTAAATCAGCCAAGAACCTGAGAGTAGGTAGGCCACAGACCAAGAGGACAATCTACTACTACTATTCTGGTAAAGAAATATAGCAATACAATTATTCCTAAAGTCATACTGCTATGCACATGGATTAATGTCTTTCTCAAGCCTCATCAGAGAAGAGTCTTCTTGCAGTCAATGGAAATCAACACAAAGACCCACAACTGGACAATGTGCAGAAAGTAAGTGATTTGGGGGCACTCAGTTCTAAATGGAATACCTTCACTAAATCCTTCTCCTCAAGGCTCAGGGATCTATTTGGAAGAGAAAGAAGAAAGATTAAGAGCCAGAGGTGGTGGATGACTCCAAGGAAAGACTGTCTTCCAGACACACAGGGCTGGTGCATGTAGGAAGCACAGAGACTGTGCAGCACACACAGGACCTGCACAGCTTCAAGCCATATAATGTCCCAGCACTGAGGGAAGACGTAGACATGATGTCCCACCCCTAACCAGGAAGCTGTTTGCAATTGATACTTTCTGGGAAGGGGAGAATCAGTTTCCTCCAATGAGTGTCACTGGATATATCAAACACACTCCAGGGTAGGACCCCCATGCCCTGGAGCAGTTGGCCAACACAAAACAAACTCTATGGGTTTTGTTTTGTTTTGTTTTGTTTTATTTTGGTCTTTTTGGCTTTTATGTTTTGTCTTATTGGGTTTTTGTTTGTTGTTTGTTTTGATTTTAGTTCTTTGTTTTTTTTTAAGAAAGAATATGTAGTTGAATGAACAGAAAATCTGGGCTGAGTTGGGGGAGGAAAAATATTATCAAAATACATTGTATGAAAAAAAATTAATTTGTTTGAGACAGAGTCTGACTATGTTGCCCTGGCTGTCCTGGAACTCATGTAGAACTATGTAGACCAGGCTGGCCTCAACTCACAGAGACCCACCAGCCTTCTGCCTCCTAAGTGCTAGAAGTAAAGGATGTGCACTGTTCCCAGTCTGGAAAATTTTAAAGAAAAAAATAGTCAGGCATAGTGGCCCACTGCTTTAATCCCAGCACTTTGGATCCCAGAGGCAGATCTCTATAAGTTTGAGGCCAGCCTGGTCTACACAGTGAGTTCCAAGACAGCTAGAGCTATGTCAAGAAACCCTGTGTTGTGAGATATTTGTTTGCACTGACACTCTGAGACTGATAATAATGTTTTTATTATTAAGAATCAGAGGGTAGTGTCAGTGACTGGCTGACCAGAAAAAGCCATAGAGGTTTTGGAGGACCTAGATAGAGGGCACAGGAAGATATAGGAGGGCTTAGAGAGATTTGCAGCCCTTTCCATTGGGAAGCGTTGGAAGAGGTGGGTTCAGTTGACCATCCCTCCACTGCTCTTTAGATCTATCAGATTTTTACCCCAGTATCCAACTCTCGAGTTTTTAATAATAATAGAACAGTATAGATAAATGCTTCATCTGGCGTGCAGCACCTAGCAAGATCACTTCACCGTGCTGCTGAAGGTCGCTAGCTTTTCCCGATGTGGGCTTTCCAGCAGCAGTCTCCCTGCACTCGCCGGGCCAACATTCCCCAGGTCATAGTCACAGCCACCCAATGCCAGCTCTACAGCCCCCTGAGTCAACCAGCTCTGTCATCTAGGGGGCCATGCCCTCAGCCCCCAGCTGCACATGAACAGCTGTAGGTGCCCTGGCCTGTGCATCGCAGTGGCTCATGTCCAGCTGTTTGGATACCCCACCACAGCCACCCACCTCAAGGGCTGGCCACACCTGCCCTTTGCCTCTCAATGGCACACGCACCTGGGATGAGCAGAGTTAGCCCAGCTGCCTGGACACTCTATCCTGAACACCCTCTGCCCCCCCAACCACACAGCTGAGAGCCGCTGCTCTATCTAGCTACCCCACACACAGCTCCATCATTGCTATTGTGGGAAAATTGAAAAGTCAGCAGATTTGTGAGATACCTGAGAATTCTTAAGGCAGGAATTGGATTTTTATTTAAAAAAAAGAATATATATTATATATATATATATATATATATTATATATATATATATATCCTAACATTAAGAATAAGGAATATTATGATGCAGGAGTTAGGTCTCTACATGGATCCACAATGGATGGTTCAAAAGTGGAAAAAGTTTAAATGTAGGGGTAACAAACTTATCTGGGATTGATATATCAATTAGAATTGTTATTTGATAATTCATACATAATCTTTTTAAAAAATAGTTTGATATTTGGTGACCAAATATGAAAAGTTGACTGCTAAGATACAAGCCTTAGAAAGAACCTACTAATGAACTAATAAAAATATTCACAGAGACAGAGGAATTTAGAGAGAACCTACCCACACCAGTGCATGATGAAACTGAAGAGGAACGGCCCAATGTTATTAGAAAAACAACCTTAATTTATCCAGTTACCATAGAAGAACAATCAACAGATGATAGACACCTTCTAAGACTATGCAGAAGTTAGCTAGAATCCTGTAAAAATATTATACTTGAGGAGATTTAAGGAAGCATTTGTTTCATATGGTATGCATTTACCCTTTGTAAAGCAAAATGTTAAATTCATGGGCAACTCAGAATAGAATTATCCCCCCAGACAATATTGGAACTGGTCCTCAGTTACAATGGAGAACAATGGTGGAAAGAGGAACCTAGGGTCATAGAACAATGAAATAGAGATAAAGGTATTGATATTTCCCAAGACCAATTTTCTCAGTGAAGACCAGTATGCTGATTTGCAAAAGACAGTTTAGATTGATGATCACATCTTTTGGCCCCTATGTTGTTACACAGCTTCAAAATGAATCCAGGTAAAAGGATCAAGTCATTAACTAAAAATTATAAAGAAGCTTTCACTGACTTTTTTTTTGCAAAGATTGACTTCAGCTGTAAATAAAATAAGATCAGATCCAGAAGTTAGACAAATATTAATTGAATCTTTGCCTTTGGAAAATGCTAATTCAGAATACAAAAAGGTAATTAGACCTTTAAAGGCAAGATCAGCACCCATAGATGAGTAGAACCAAAATACAGCTGATATTGGATCTCACACTTATGATGCTCCTTGACAGGAGAAGTGATTTCTAAATATTTTAAGAAAAATCAAAAGGTCAGATGTTTTATTTGTGGTAAACAAGGTCATCTGAAAAGGGATGGTAGGTGAATCATTCCAAGAAACAATGATTTTTCTAGAAATAATTCAAACAGGAGACCCCAGCCTCCTAGAGTGTACAGAAGGTATGGCAAAGGCCAGCATTGTACTAATGAATGCAGATCAACAAGGGACAAGCAAGGTAAACCTTTGACATTAGGAAATGCTCTGGGGGGCCTCTCATAGGCCCCCATATAAAATCTGATTCAATCTTTTCCTGTGACCATGGGATAAAATCTTCCACAGAGCAATTAAAGGACCTAATGCCTGTTGTTAAAAACCAATACTGAGCCTGGAGGCAGTGGGGCACACATTTAATCTCAGCACTCAGGAGGGAGAGGCAGGCAGATCTCTGTGAATTCCAGGCCAGCCTGGTCTACAGAGTGAGATCCAGGACAGCAACCAAAACTACACAGAGAAACCCTGTCTCAAAAAACAAACAACCAATACTGTTCTAGATAACAGAAAAGCTCCAATAGATAAAACAAAATTTTCAGGAGAGACCATAAAACAAGTATTTTGGTAAACATCTATAAATGATCAAAGACCAAAACTAAAAACATGAATAAATGGCAGCTGGCTGCCATTGTAATTGAAGGTTTGGTTGACACAGGCATGGATGTAACAATCATTTCACCAAAATCTTGGCATCCAGATTGGCCTCTTCAGGAGGTAAATATTCAGCTTATAGGGATTGGAAATTTATCTCAGGTAAAACAAAGTCCAAAATGAGTTCTGTGTATAGGCCAGAAGAAAAGGTAGGTAAATTAAAGCCATATGTGGGTCGTGGTTTGTTACAATAGAAAACACAGATTAACATTCCCCCAATCTCAGAAACAAATGATAAAATAAAGGATACTTCAAAGAGAAACATTAAAAGTTATTATCAAAAACACTCACCAACCTTTCAGGTTGTACATAAGCAGGGCACAACAGTTGTTGAGCTTTCAAAGACACCAACAGCCCTACCTTTAAAATGGTTAATTGTCACTAGGTGGTGGTGTACACCTTTAATCCCAGTTCTGGAGGCAGCGGCAGGCAGATCTTTGGGAATTAAAGGCCAGTTTGGTATACAGAGCAAGTTCTAGAACAGCTAGGGTTACACAGAGCAATACTGTTTTGAAAAAAAAAAAACTAAATCAAAGAAATGGTTAACTGACAAACCTGTCTGGGTGGAACAATGGACTTTAACATCAGAAAAATTACAGGCACTAGAACAGTGGATACAGGAGCAGCTAAATGCTCAACATACTGAAGAATCAACCAGTCCTTGGAGTTTTCCTATACTTGTCATTAAAAGAAATCTGGAAAATGGAGAATAGTAACAGATCTAAGAGCTACTATTGAGTGATTCAGCCAATGGGCTCTTTATAGCCTGGAATTCCCTTGACTTCTCTGTTACCTAAAGAATGATCTATTATAGTGATTGATTTAAAAGATTGCCTTTTTACTATACCTTTACAAGAACAGAACAGAAAAACTTGCCTTCACAGTGCCTACTTAAAATAATTCTCAGCCTGTTAAAAGGTATCAATGGAATGTTCTTCCAAAATGGATGTTAAACAGCCCCACTTTGTGCCAATATTTTGTATAATAGCCACTGGAATTAATTTGTAAAATTAATTCTCACTCTATAATTTACCATTATATGAATGATATCTTCATAGCTGATTCAGACACAGATACCTTAAAAAATGTTTGAAGAAGTAAAGAAAATTTTGCCTTATTGGGAATTACAAATTGCTCCTGAATAAATACAAAGAGGAGATTCTATTAATAACCTAGGATATGATAGGTTTACAAAAAAATCAGACACAGAAATTATAAATCAAGAGAGATAAATTACAAACTCTTAATGATTTTTAAAAATTGCTGGGAGATATTAACAGGCTACAGCCCACAATTGGATTAACTATTCAAGAACTAAGTAATTTATTTCAAACCTTACAAGATGATATGGACTTAAATAGTCCAAGAAAACTATCAGCTGAGGCTGAGAGAGAATTGGCTTTGATAGAAGAGAAATTACAAGGTGCACATGTGGGATCACTTGCTCAAGAGCATGATTGTATCCTAGTCTT